>NC_043017.1:23020722-23025722 GCF_006345805.1 Octopus sinensis | reverse complement strand
GAGCCCCGACCTGACACCCTGTGACTTTTTTATTTGGGGGTTGGTTAAAGAAACAAATCTACAGTAACAAACCAAAGATCTGGAAGAACTTGAATGGGCGAATACGAGAACTTATATCTTCCATCTCATCAGAGTTCCTGATGAAATCACTTGATGCAATCCTGGGGCGACTCAAGAAGCTGGTGGCGACATCTGGAACCCGTACTGAATTTAAAATAAAACTTCACACTAAAAGCTTCCCTTTCAAAACAAATTTTTCTCTTGGAAAATTACACTTAAATAAATTTATAAGTATTTTAAAATAGGGAATTACTTTTCAATTACCCTCTATATATATATGGGTGGAGGCGCAATGGCCCAGTGCTTAGGGCAGCGGACTCGCGGTTTCGATTCCCAGACCGGGCGTTGTGAGTGTTTATTGAGCGAAAACACCTAAAGCTCCACGAAGCTCCGGCAGGGGATGGTGGCGATCCCTGCGCTACTCTTTCACCACAACTGTCTCTCACTCTTACTTCCTGTTTCTGTTGTACCTGTATTTCAAAGGGCCGGCCTTGTCACTCTCTGTGTCACGCTGAATATCCCCGAGAACAACGTTAAGGGTACACGTGTCTGTGGAGTGCTCAGCCACTTACACGTTAATTTCAAGAGCAGGCTGTTCCGTTGATTCGGATCAACCGGAACCCTCATCGTCGTAACCGACGGAGTGAGAAAAAAAAATATATATCTATGGTTTGTCTTATGTGTACAGTTAGATGTATGTATACTACTGGTGAGTACAGAGCTCCTCTTAGAGTATCATTGAGTATCAACATCCAGTCCATTTCCAGTAAAGTGGTGTGGTTATTATTGCATTCAATAATATTACTAAAGGAAGGCAGTGAGCTGGCAGAAACGTTAGCACGCCGAGCGAAATGCTTAGCCATATTTTGTGCCTTCACGTTCTGAATTCAAATTCTACCGAGATCGACTCTGCCTTTCATCCTTTCGAGGTCGATAAATTATGTACCAGTTGCCCCCCACCCCCCAAAAATTTAGGGCCTTGTGCCTAGAGTAGAAAAGAATAATGTTACTAAAGGCGCATGGTTTGGTACTTAGTGTATTCGGCTCCCGATCGTTAGGTCGCGAGTTCGATTCCTGGCGGTGCTTTGCGTCTTGAGCAAGATGCTTTATTTCACATTACTCCAGTCCATCAACTGGCAAAAATGAGTTGAACCTGTATTTCAAAGAGTCACAGTCTGTTTCAAAGGGTCACAGTCTGTCACAAGCTGAATCCCCATGAGAACTTCGCCAAGAGTACGCGTGTCTATAGAGTGCTCATCAACTTCCACGTTAATTTCACGAGCAAGCTGTTTCGTTGATTGGATCAACGGGAAAACCCATCGACGCAACCGATAGAGTGCTAGTTAGTAATACTTGTTTCAAATTTTAGCACAAGGCGAGCAATTTCAGAGTAGATGGGTAAGTCGATTACATCGACCCCCCAGTAATCAAATGACACTTACTTTATCGACCCCAAAAGGATAAAAGGAAAAGTCGACCTCGGCGGAATTTGAACTCAGAACGTAAAGTGCCAGAGGAAATGCCGCGTAGCGTTTTGTCCAGCGTGCTAACGATTCTTGTTTCTTTACTAACCGCAAGGGGCTACACACAGAGAGGACAAACAAGGTCAGACAAACGGATTAAATCGATTATATCGACCCCAGTGCGTAACTGATACTTATTTAATCGACCCTGAAAGGATGAAAGGCAAAGTCGACCTCGGCGGAATCTGAACTCAGAACGTCACGACAGACGAAATACTACTAAGCATTTTGCCCGGCGTGCTAACGTTTCTGCCAGCTCGCTGCCTTGTAAAAAAATTCCTTTACTGCCCACAAGGGGCTACACAAAGAGAAGACAAACGGATTAAGTCTATTATATGGACCCCAGTGCGTAACTGGTACTTATTTAATCGACCCCGAAAGGATGAAAGGCAAAGTCGACCTCGGCGGAATTTGAACTCAGAACGTAGCCGCAGACGAAATACCGCTAAGCAGTTCGCCCGGCGTGCTAACGATTCTGCCAGCTCGCCACCTTACCCACCGTTAATTAAAAATAATAAATCGTTTTCGAAACACAATTGTCCATAGGTCAATAACTCGCCGATCTCAGTCCGCCACCCACATAACTAATTTATATGAATTCCTCATTTCCACTCCCCACCACCACCGCCGCCGCCGCCACCACCACTATCGTCACCACCGCCGACTGTAATTAATCATGATTTGGTGATTCTCTATTAACCTGGTCGTTCGTTGCCAATAACAAAAGCAGGGCCTCGAATCTCATTCAGGTTGACTCACCTACATTTCTATTGTTTTTCCATGCCTTTCTCTATTTCATAATAACAACAACAACAACAGCTACTACTACTACTACTACAACAACAACTACTACTACTACTACTACTACTACTACTACTACTACCACCACCACCACTACTACTACTACTACTACTACTACTACTACTACTACTACTACAGGAGCCGCCGTTTCCAGCAGCAGCAGCAGCACCACCACCACCACCGCCGCCGCCGCTCTTGTATTCATGATAAAATCGGAAGAGCGATTGACAAAACGTGTTAATTCAGTAACGTCCATTTACGTTCTGAGTTCGAGTCCCACTGAGGTCGACTTTGCCTTTCCTCCTTTCATATCAATAAAAAAAATTTTTTTTAAATGACACCATTCAATTTCAGGACTGTGGTGATGGGGTACTGAACTTCTTATGATGTGAGAAACCTCTAAGGAAGCGAGCTGGCAGAATCGTTAGCACGCCGGGCGAAATGCTAAGGGGCATTTCGTCCGTCTTTACGTTCTGAGTTCAAATTCCACCGAGGTCGACTTTGCCTTGCATCCTTTCGGAGTCGATAGATTAAGTACCAGTGAAACACTGGCGTCGATGCAATCGTCTAGTCCCTTCCCCCAAAATTTCCGGCCTTGTACCTAAAGTAGAAAGGATTATGTGAGAGACCTTTGTCATTATGATAAGCGCATTGCCGTGTCACCGAAGACTGAATTTCCGAGGTCGTTTGCCAAATTCTTTATCTCCTCTAATATTATTTCGATTGTTGAAGGTGGCGAGCTGGCAGAATCGTTAGCACACCGGGCGAAATGCTTTGCGGTATTTCGTTTGCTGCTACGTTCTGAGTTCAAATTCCGCCGAGGTCGACTTTGCCTTTCATCCTTTCGGGGTCGATAAATAAAGTATCAGTTGAGCACTGTGGTCGATGTAATCGACTTAATCACTTTGTCTGTCCTTGTTTGTCCCCTCTGTGATTAGCGGGCAATAAAGAAATAAGAATCGTTAGCACACCGGGTAAAATGTTTAGCGGCATTTCGTTCATCTTTACGTTCTGGGTTCAAATTCCGCCGAGATCGGCTTTGCCTTCCATCCCTTTCTGGGTTCGATGAAATGGCTACTAATTGAGTCCTGGAATCGATGCCAAAATTTGAAACCAATATTATTCTGATTGTATCATTGAGTGTTCAAGAGTTATACTTCCAAAGAACCTTAACGATGAGACGAAATCCAAGATTGTAACCGGAATACTGAATGTAATGAAGCAATGCTCTGAACAGTGAGAAATCAAAATAATTATAAAACGCGAATTTTTACGGGTCCCGTAAGTTAACGTGAATTCTCTCATCAATCAGGTCTTCCTTTGATTGTACTAAAAGGCCTCGTGGAGTAAAATAAAATCGGAATACGATCGTGAATACCGTAAATCTTCGAGTATAGTCCGCCCTTGAGTATAATACGCAAGGGATTTTTAGGGGGCTGTACCTCTGAAAAACCTAAACCTTGTGTATAATACGCACCCCTTCTCTAACTTGAGTCGTGCGTAATTAAACCAGCAGCACCTAGTCGAACAAACACTTCCGTGCAGGCGTAATACAATAAGGGTGATGTTCTTAACTGTTATATGGGAATGTAAATATGTTTGCAAATTGTTTTTGTTATATGTTATTCTGTGTTCTGAATACTTTTATTTTAATAAATGTTGCTTACTGCAAGTTATGGATGATTCTTTTATGACTTCATTGCTTTCAGGCTTAGCTTAAGATATTTTCGCGTCCAACATCATAAAATGCGTCTGAATAAACATTGCCGGATAGCAAATAGAGACCCGGACATTGCTTAGAAAATATTTTTCATTTTTAACCTCGTATATAGTACGCACTAGGGATTTTGACCTTTAAATTTGGGGGGGGGGGATGCAGATTATACTCGAGGATTTACGGTACAAGCGGACGAAATGGGGTTCTTTCGAAAGGTCTCTAGAGTAACGTTACTCGACAGGGTGCATGGCACGAGATCAGAGAATCTCCCTAGGTCGAGTCGCTGCTTGTTCGCTTTGAAGGATCTCAGTTCCGATATCACAGACAAATGATTAGAATGTCGCATGAAGGAATCGCAAGAGAGATTCTTGAAGCCGTGCAAACCTAAAGATAGACCATGAAAGAGATGGCAGGATAATAGTCGTAGTCAAAGTTGGTCATGCTTGAGAATCCGACCGGAAAGAAAGATGACCATTGCTTATGGTAGGACCCTATGGAGGAGGTGCCCGGGGACTCTACCCTATCTACCCTCCTAAGAATAGTTGACGGAATTAATGGATCGAAGAAGGGATGGAAGGAAGGAAGGAATATAAGGAAAGCAACATTGCAACTGACCAGAGGAAAGAATATAACGGATAGAAAAAAAATAAAGAAAACACATAAACAAAATATAAAAAAATAGAGATAAATGCAAGAAGAAAACGAAAGAAAAATATGTCATAGAATTAAAGAAAGTTCTACATGGTCGTCCGGCCTGCTAAAACAGCAACCAAATTTCGGTCATATCATACCCCAGTTTTGTGAGGTCAAAGAAAAGTATGTGAGAGATACAAAGGAAGTGTTGAAATCACGGACAACTAGAAATAGTCGAGTTAATCAGAATATGATTTCAGTGGGAG
>NC_043017.1:23000722-23013222 GCF_006345805.1 Octopus sinensis | reverse complement strand
CCCATACGCATCAATATCTATCTCTAGACAGGGCGACGAGCTGGTATAATCGTTAGCACGCCGGGCGAAATACGTAGCCGTATTTCGTCTGCCGTTACGTTCTGAGTTCAAATTCCGCCGAGGTTGACTTTGCCTTTCATCCTTGTTTGTCTGTCCTTGTTTGCCCCCTTATGTTTAGCCCCTTGTGGGCAATATATAAATAAATATCTCTCTATAGACATCAGAAGGATCAGAAATGCAACAAAAATTTAAAATATCTAGCTCAAATGAAAGAAGATGAGGGAAAAATCGCACGTGATATGAAATTAACAAAACTCAAATTATATAAAAAAAAACAACCCCCACCCCCCAAAAAAACTTCACATAACATATTCTCTATAGCTTCTTCACGATCTTTTGGAGTGCCTCTCTTCGTGATATAATTATGCTCCATGCAATTACTGAAAGTAGTTGTAACTCAATCTAACCCATTTTAGACCTCATATTTTGAAACTTGAAAAGTATCAAGTTAGACATTACTGTGGGGGAAAAATTGACCCAAAATCTAACAGAGAAAAGAATATTTAAGAGATGAGGAATTATGTACATTATTTATATTTGACGGATATTTGTTCTCATCTTGTTTGTTGTTAACACAATGTTTCGGCTGATATACCCTCTAGCCTTCATCAGGTGTCTTGGGGAAAATTTCGAACCTGGGGTTTCATTCCTAAGGTATTTTTCGATATTATTATTATTATTATTATTATTATTATTCAGGTCACTGCCTGGAATCGAACCCGGAATCTTGGGGTTAGTAGCCCGCGCTCTTAACCACTACACCATATGCCCGTGGCATACAAACAAGAAAATAGTATTTCAAATGGCAGTACGGCCGTGAAAACAGTAGAAAGATTGAGCATTTTATCCTTATACGACGGGATAAGTTGTCAGCAAACAGCCACAATAGCTTTGCCTTATTATTAGGTTCATAGGCTTACATCCACTACAATTCCCGAAGGCCACGTAGAATCGGTAGAATTTATTCAAAAGGAATATGATAGGTAAAAGTACAAAGAATGAGTCATCGGCTGCGTGACGCTCGGCTGCTTTTGAAATGAAAACCTAAAGGACGTAATTAAATACAAAAAAAATGTCCAGATTTTTTATCATCAAACTCTATTACAATTGGATCAAAGTTGAGGAAAAAAATTTCTTGAAAAAAGGAGAACCTGTCACCTGACTATGATTCAGATTCTTCAACAACTATGCTGATCCACTGTTACTCCTGAAGATGGTGCAGCTGTACAAAGTGACAATGCGATGCTTGCAATGTTATGGTTTCGAAGATGTTGGGAGAAAATGAATGAGAAATCAGAAGTTACTCGTTTTACCCCGCTTACTAATTCCGCTCCCCGCCCTCATACAAAAGTTTGGGAAGAGGAATGCACAGAACACTCGACACTCGGGTCACTTTCGTACGTTTCAGCCGATTAAAAACAATAACACACACACACACACACATACATACATTCTTTTACTCTTTTACTTGTTTCAGTCATTTGACTGCGGCCATGCTGGAGCACCGCCTTTAGTCGAGCAAATCGACCCCAGGACTTATTCTTTGTAAGCCCAATACTTATTCTATCGGTCTCTTTTGCCGAACCGCTAAGTGACGGCGACGTAAACACACCAGCATCGGCTGTCAAGCAATGCTAGGGGGACAAACACAGACACACAAACACACACACGCATATATATATATATATATATATATATATATATATACATATATACGACGGGCTTCTTTCAGTTTCCGTCTACCAAATCCACTCACTAGGCTTTGGTCGGCCCGAGGCTATAGTAGAAGACACTTGCCCAAGATGCCACGCAGTGGGACTGAACCCGGAACCATGTGGTTAGTAAGCAAGCTACTTACCACACAGCCACTCCTGCGCCTATATACAATATATATATATATATATATATATATATATATATATATATATGAGTGTGTGTGTGTGTGTGTGTGTGTGTGCGTATATATATATATATATATGTATATATATATATATATATGTATATATATATATGCGTGTGTGTGTGTGTGTATGCATGTGTGCGTGTGTTTGTGTACAAATACACACACACATAATTGGGACTGTTACAATATTCTACATGTTTACAAATGCAATACGCAATTCACTTAATTTATTTTGCTGCTACTGCTGCTGCTGCTACTACTACTACTACTACTACTACTACTACTACTACTGCTGCTGCTGCTGCTGCTGCCTGTTGTTGTTTTCGTCAGGATTTAAATGGCGGAGGAAGCAAAACAAAGAGTTCCAAGCAAAAAGTCAAGAAGACATCTTTGTTTTGTTTTCGATGGAAAGCCGCAAAGGCGGGAAAAGCCATTAACGTCTGTATTAGGCATGAAAGAATGGTGGAAATCACGGAGAATCGATATATTTCATGTTCTCTGTTATTAGATCAAATCGCCCAGCTTCCTGCATTCTGTTTTGTGTGTGTGTGTGTGTGTTTGCGTGCGTTCGTGTGTGAGTGTGTATGTATGTGTATGACTATATGCGTGTGCGATTGCGTGAGTGTATGTGATTACGTGTGTGTGATCGAGTGCGCCTGTGTGTGTATGTATGACTGCGTGTGTATGTATGTGTATGTGTGTATGTATGACTGCGTGTGTATTTTACGAAAATATCAACATTCGTTTTGAGCAAAAATTTCTCCCTTATTCTCTCCCCATCTCTCTCTTTCTCTCTCTCTCTCTCCCTCCATATACCTGCATGCGCGCACATCGTGCCCCTCTGGCTGAAATCAATGAAATAATACCCAAACACGCGAACGCACGCACACACACACACACGCACGCGCACGCACGCACACACACACACGCACACACACACACGCGCACACATTTATGCTTGTTTCCGTGTGTGTGATCGTGTCTGTTTACGTAGTGTGTATTGCAATAAAATTTCCAATATTTCTACAAAAACATACATCATTGAATTAGTGAATCAATTTACACGTTTAGTAGTTGAGATGCCAAACACCTCTTGCCATGTTTCGATATTCCAGCAAAGTAAATAACAACAGAACAATAAAGATAACAAACTCAGAAAAACAACCCAACAAATAACATACAAACAAGAAAGTAATATTCTAAATGGCAGTACGGCGGCCGTGAAAACAGTAGAAAGATTGAGCATTTTATCCTTATAGGTTTACATCGACTACAATTCCTAAAGGCCACGTAGAATCGGTAGAATTTATTCAAAAGGAATATGATAGGTAAAAGTACAAAGAATGAGTCATCGGCTGCGTGACGCTCGGCTGCTTTTGAAGTGAAAACCTGAAGAACGTAACGAAATATTTCAATTTATTTTACGCGGAACTTTACTGGTTCTGCAAGCTTAATCGCTACAAATCAGTGGTTCTCAACCATTTTCTTTTTTTTTTTTCCTATGGACCCCTTTAATCCCTATTTTACCCAGATGGGCCCTGATAACCATGCGATGTTTAAAAACATCCTACTATGTATTTAAATATCATAAGGTATTGTGTGAAAAAATTGCGGAAGTAGAACCAGTTTATTGCATATAAATTTTAACTACATCTTGTATGGACCTCGGTTTAAGTAGATCTTGTATGGACATTTTGTAAGGACATCTTGTATGAACCACTGCTATGAATAACAGTTTTTGATTTAAGGCAGAAGGCCAGTAATTTTGAGGGGACAACTTAACTTGTACTTTATATTATCGACCCCGGAGGTATGATGTAAAGTTGACAGCGGCAGGATTTGAACACAGAACGTAAGGAGTAGAAACAAATATCCCTTCTGCTATAGGCACGAGGCCTGAAATTTTTGAGGGATGGGAGGCGGGTTTGGCTAGCCGATTTAATCAACCCCATTGCTCAACTGGTACTTATTTTATCGATTGCCGAAAGGATGAAAGGCAAAGTCGACCTCGGCGGAATTTGAACACAGAACACAAAGATGAACAAAATGACGCCAAGCATTTTTGTATCGTGTGCTAACGATTCGGCCAGCTCACCCTCCTTTGAATAGGAACAAATATCGCAAAGTATTTTGTTCGATGCTCAATCATTTCTGTCCATCCATCACTCTTAACTGTCTCTATCATTAGTACAAGTCCAGGAATTTGGTTTCGAGAAGAGCTTAGTCCTAGTAATTGACTGGTACTTTATTTTATCTTTTCTACTCTAGGCACAAGGTCAGAAATTTTGGGGTAGGGGGGCAGTTGATTAGATCGACTCCAGTATGCAACTGGTACTTAATTTACCGACCCCGAAGGGATGAAAGGCAAAGTCGACCTCTGCAGAATTTGAACTCAGAACGTAAAAACAGACGAAATACCTATTTCTTTACTACCCACAAGGGGCTAAACACAGAGAGGACAAACAAGGACAGACAAACGGATTAAGTCGATTATATCGACCCCTGTGCGTAACTGGTACTTATTTAATTGACCCCGGAAAGTCGACCTCGGCGGAGTTTGAACTCAGAACGTAACGGCAGACGAAATACCGCTAAGCATTTCGCCCGACGTGCTAACGTTTCTGCCAGCTCGCCGCCTTAATTTTTATTGACCTCAAAAAGATGAAAGCCAAAGATGGTGCTGGCGGGATTTGAACTCAGAATGCAGCGAGCCGGAACAAATACTGCAAGGAACTTTGTCCGATGCTGGGTCCTGAACACGTCGGAGACAGTTGAAAAGGCGAATTACATGAGGAAACAAGGAACAGGAGACACTGAGGGACCTATATGGGATGGGAATTTTAAACTGTGATGTTAACAGTTATAAGTAATGACAGTTTTACACTTCGGGTAGATCTTGGGTTTAATTTAGAATTAAATTGTATTAGTTTCGTCAAAAAACACTACACCCCATCACCACACAACCACACACGCACACACAAATACTCACACACACACTCATGCGAACACAAACAAATGCACACATACAGATTAACACGCATATACATGCATACATGCACACATGCACAGATACCCACGAGCAGTCACATACAACCGACATCCTCTACGCGTAAAACACACACAAATGGTAACACGGAGGACCCTCGGCATAGCCGTTTGAACAGACAGAAATAGCAGCCAAGTCAGCCAGAAATCATACCGATCGTTTTAATGAAGGAGCCATTGGACAACAATATAAGTCTCTTGGCAAGCAAAAAGGGGGGGAAAAAGCGGGGTAGACGATCACACCTGGAGAGACCTTTTTCATAGGCAGGCTAGATCAGTACTTATCTGGAACCGAAAAACAATATCAACAGCAAAATCATATACATACACATATATAGTCACACACACACACATACACACACATACACACACACACACATACACACACACACACACACACACACACACACACACACACACACACACGCGCGCACACACACACACACACACACACACACACACACACACACAAGCAGCAACACGTCTATAAACACAGACACACACACACACAAACGTATATAAATATCAAATTGCAAGGGTTTGCTTACTTGTCCCTTCATAGGATGAACGTTGACCGGGGCTTTGAAAGCCCGCCGTGTTGGCTCCCGCTTCGCCTCCTCAGGCAAGACTTTGTTCTGATGTGAACGAAAGACAGACATATTGGCGGAAATATTTTTTTTTTCAAATTTTCCAAATGTTTTTCCTTCGTATCTTGAACGACCTTTGTCTCCAAATGTCCCCTGATTTATCTTTCCGTTACCGCTCGGCTCCTTTCTGTCTCTTTCACAATTATATATAAATAAATATATATTTATATATCTATTTCATAAATGATTTGTGCTTGTATCAAAGCGCAGCAAGAACGATGTTTACACCACTGATGTGACGAAGAAATGATGGCTGATTATTTGTGTTTAGGTTGGAGAATGTTTACTACAACAATGCATTTGCTCGTGTATGTATGTATGTATATGCGTGTGTATATGCCTACGTATACCAACGTATTCACGGATTTGTTTCCGCTTGAGTGCATGTATTTATATGAACATGTACGATACGTCTCTCTTTCTCTCCCTATATATATATATATGTATTTACATATATGTGTATGGAAACGTGTTTGTCGGAGAACGGTATGTTTCCGATGAAAGAAGAAAGCGAGAGAAGGTGGAGGAAGAAATGGGAGGAGTCTGTAATCACGCACGCTCAAACACGTTGATCATCGATTCGTCTTTCTATCAACAGAAAAAAAATAATCAATAACTACCAAAGTACACATCCCTCTCCTCGTCTGTCCATCCAGACCAAGAGCCAAGACTTCCGTTGCAAAACACTTCTGTCTTTGACTGCTGTCATTCGGTAAGAACGAACGGGGTAGAAACCTCATTCAGAGAAGAATGGAAGTGCGATGGTAGTAGACAAAGAAAGAACGATATAATAGTCTTGTAGTTGGTTCCAGTAGCTGTGTCTCGTCTCATATCTATAGTTTCTTCTCGGTTTCTATACTTTGGTATAGGTTTCTATACACACACGCGAGTGCGTGCACGTGTCAAATCCCCGTTCCTGGTTATTTTTCGTCTCTCATTTTTTTCGGGGTCGACAAAAATAAAAACCCACCATATAACAGAAAAGTTATTTGGTAATAAATTATCATTGTTATTTCATCCGTCTTTACGTTCTGAGTTCAAATTCTGCCAAGGTCGACCTTGCTTTCATCCTTTCGGATTCGATAAAATAAAGTACCAGTTGAGCAATGGGGT
Organism: Octopus sinensis; assembly: GCF_006345805.1. Taxonomy (NCBI): domain Eukaryota; kingdom Metazoa; phylum Mollusca; class Cephalopoda; order Octopoda; family Octopodidae; genus Octopus; species Octopus sinensis. The sequence continues at coordinate 23,006,454 of NC_043017.1, read as the reverse complement.
CGATATAATCGATTAGTCCCCTCCCCACAAATTCCTGGCCTTGTGACTTTAGTAGAAACGATTATTGTTAAGGCAGCGAGATGGAAGAATCGTTAGCACGGCAGACAAAATCCTTGACGACATTTCGTCTGTCTTTATATTCTGAGTTCAAATTCCGCCGCGATTGACTTTGCCTTTTATCCTTTTGAGGTCGATAACAATAAGTTCCAGTTCAACATTGAGGTTGATATAATCGACCTATCTCCACCACCACCACCGAAATTGCTGGCCTTGTGCCAAAATTTGAAACCATTATTATAATTATTGTTGAAGCGTTGAACTGGCAGGATCGCGAAGTTCACGGACAAAATACCAAGAGGAATTTCTTCCGGCTTTTCATATTCTGACTCAAATTCCGCTGGGAGTCGATTAAAAGCGGCGAGTTGGCAGAATCGTTAGCATGTTGGACAAAGTGCCTCGCGGCATTTTTCTTGATTTTATGTTCCTAGTTCAAATGCCGCTGAGGTCCACTTTGCTTTTAATCCTTTCGGGGTCAATAAAAAAAAAGTGCTAGATGAGCACTAGGGGTCAATGTAATCGACTTTGTCAGCCCCCTAAAATTGCTGTTGTGCTATAATTTGAAGCTGTCATCATCATCATCATCATCATCACTATCATCGTTTAACTAGTGGAAACTGAATAGATAAACAAGCAAATCTTTTATTCTTTTACTCGTTTCAGTCATTAGACTGCGGTCATACTGGGGCACCGCCTTGAAGAAATTTAGTCGAACGAATCGACCCCACTTCTATAGTTTCTATTTTTTTGCCGAACCGCTAAGTTATGTGGACGTAAAAACTCCAACACCAGTTGTCAAGCGGTGGTGGAGGACAAACACAGGCACAAAGACACACATATACACACACACACGACAGGCTTCTTTCAGTTTCCTCTACCAAATTCACTCACAAGGCTTTGATAGGCCCGTGACCATAGTAGAAAACACTTGCTCAAGGTACCACGCAGTGGGACTGAACCTGGAACTTCATAAATAAGAATCCGTCGCACCGTTTTGAGAATCAGTGGCTGCTACAAATAATATTAGTATCCTCAACATTCTTTATCTTGTAATGAAAGTTATTACACAATACGATTCGGAAGAACTGGATGGTTAAGAAGCAAACCCTGATTAAACGGGACTAGAGCATATAATTTGTGAACTTAACTAATAAGTCTAAACAAAAAGCTTGATTGTGAATCATAAAAGCAGATTATGGCCCTCCGTCGGCGACGAGGGTTCCAGTTGATCCTTTAACGGAACAGCCTTCCCGTGAAATTAACGTGTAAATGACTGGGCATTCAACAGACACACGTACCCTTAATGTAACACTTAAGGATTTTCAACGTGACACAGGATGTGACAAGGCTGGCCCTTTGAATTACAGGTACTACTCATTTCTGCTAGCTGAGTGGATTGGAACAAGGTGAAATTAAGTGCTTTGCTCAAGGACAAAGTGCACCTCTGAGAATCGAATTCACAGTCGCGAGCCGAATACGCTAACCACTCAGCCACGCGCCTTCGCTTAAGCAGTTGATGAAGCGAATATTGTTTGGGTTCAATATCAACAATTAATAAAATCAATAAAACAAGAGGACTCAAAGAGCGCAAACCTCCTCCAAGGCAACACCAACATCCTCTCAACGATTAGCCAGAGATGTTTTTTTAAAATGAGAATATCTTAAATAAACTCGACTGCTCTCACAAACGAGAATATTAAAAAACGAACCTGACCGCTCTCAAAAATTATGTAAAAAAACTGAAAAAATAATCCAGATTCTTGTCCGATACCGTATCGATCCCAAAATCTAATCAGTTCGTGCCAGTCACGAGGCCAAACATCCCTGAAAGTTTCATTCGAATCCATCCAGCGGCTCTTGAAATGCGCATAGGTCCAGAAATGAAATTATGGATGTGAAAATACTCGTTCTTATCATTATTAATACTTACTGTACGGAAACTATGCAGTCATGAATAGGACATACGGATTTAGTTATCAGAATAGTTATCAGAGCCTAGCAACTTATTGCCAACTTTGGTATCAAAAAAGAACCATTGTGCTTAGCCAGCATCTAAAACCGAATTAAGAGGAAACACGGTAACCACCAGGGTAGTATATACCTATTTCTTTATTAACCACAAGGGGCTAAACACAGAGGGGACAAACAAGGACAGACATAGGTATTAAGTCGATTACATCGACCCCAGTGCGTAACTGGTACTTAATTTATCGACCCCGAAAGGATGAAAGGCAAAGTCGACCTCGGCGGAATTTGAACTCACAACGTTACGCAGACGAAATACCGCTAAGCATTTCGCCCGGCGTGCTAACGTTTCTGCCAGCTCGCCGCCGTATAGTATATAACTCTAAACTCATTTAAACACACACACACACACACATATGTATGTATATGTGTGTGTGTGTGCGCGCGCGTGTGGGCGCCACCAGATGGAGAGACAATATTATCGTTGTGTTCGACACACTGAACGATAATTAACGAGGATTTGACGACCTCCTGCGTCTTTTTCACGTTTGTGCATTTATTGTTTTTAACTTAACACTCTCCTACCCTGATGTAATCTCCAGGGATACAGGCATCCAGCAACAGGACCTCCGTAATGCTATGATGGACCGTGAAGTCTGGCGTAGCATGGTAAATTCCATTGTCTCGACCACTGTCGAACAATGATGATGATGATATATCTATATATATAAAACTGTAGTTGTGTGAGTGTCTGTCCCCTTCGATTTAGATTCCTAACTACTCCCACATTTTGCGGTGCAGTTTAACCAAATTCGGGTAGCTTATAGTCGTGATTCATATCGAGCCCGTCTGAGTATTAGCGCGCGTCTACGATGAGTCTACGATTTTAAAAATAATTTAACATCATTTTTTATTCCATTTTAATGCATAATTTTTCGTGTGTCGATGGCGGCGGAGTTGGCGTCCACGGTCACACCTGCACCTGTTTGCTTCTCCCCCTTCTTCCCTCCCTCGTGAAGCTGTGGGGAAGGGAGTGTAAGGAAATCAACGTCATAAAGCGTTGTCAAGGAGACCAGCGTTCTTTTAGAACAGCGACTTCATGGCTTGATGACACCAAAACAGAAATGGCTAAGAAAGCCCGAATTGGCATCTATAAGGGAAGTAACTCTCTAAAAATGCTTATATAGTTATTTCCCTTACAAACCCGAGCAACGCCGGACGATATTGCTAGTTATATATATATTACTTTCAAGATCTAATATCTACTCTAAACAATTTAATATATATAAGTAGGTAGGTAGGTAGGTAGGTATCTGATAAATTTTTATTGGTTCTAGCAATAACGGAATAGTACATTATGTGTGTATGTATGTATGTATGTGTATGTGTGTGTGTGTGAGTGTGTGTGTGTGTGTGTCCGTAAGTAGGAATGTATGTATGAGTGTGCCCACACATCTATAATACAATGTTGAGTTCATCGCTTCACTTTAAAAGTGTGGTTCATCTTTCTTTAAGAGGCTTTTTTTATTAGACAATTGCCTTTTGTTCTTCCCGTCAACACGGAAAAATAGAGGCAACCAATAAAATAAGAATAAAATATAATAAAAAGAAGAAAAAAAAACAAAACAGGAAGAGTTACAAATAAATAAATAAATAAAGCGGAAATATACAGCTGGACAGATTATATTTTAAACTCAAAGAGGCCTATCCCATGAGGTAAAACAATATACGCAAATATATATACACGCGCGTGTGTCCGTGTGTGTGTGTGTGTATGCCTGTGTGTGAGTGTGTGCATGAGTGAATGTATGTGTGTGTATGTGTGTGTGTATGTGTGTGTGTCTACATGTCTGAATGTGTACGTGTGCAAGTGTGTGTGTATGTACAAATGGGGAAAAACGGTACTCATGATTACCATTTCTCAGAAATGTATGCATGCAAATACATATATACACACACACACATACATACATACATACATACATACATGCATGCATACATACATACATACATATATACATACATACATGCATACATATATACATACATACATACATACATACATACATGCATGCATGCATGCATAAATACATACATACATGCATGCATGCATGCATACATACATACATACATACATACATACATACATACTTACATACATACATACTTACATACATACATACAGACAAACAGACAGACATACATACTCAGACATTAAAACCCGCAAAAGATTCGGACATCAGCTGGAAACCTCCATAGATAGTAATATCGACAACCCAACAAGAGATGAAAGGCGTAGAGGCTTGAGGTCAATGCAGCCAACCTTCGAATGTGACAGAAACTCTCTCAGACAGTATTTCCAAACAGCAGCAAAAACAAATACATTAACTTAGTGCTGAAAGTGAAGAGAACAATATGCTACGTGTTAGCAGCGAGCTTCTCCGGGAGCGCTCTCTTCCTGATGACCTCCCATACACACTTAAAACAGCAGGGCTAACTAACATCCCTCAAAGGAGTTCTGGAGGTGAAACACTCAGCACACCAAAGACAGACTATGCATGGGTGTATTTCCCGAAGACAGTCTGGAAGCACTCCGTCGGTTACGACGACGAGGGTTCCGGTTGATCCGAATCAACGGAACAGCCTGCTCGTGAAATTAACGTGTAAGTGGCTGAGCACTCCACAGACACGTGTACCCTTAACGTAGTTCTCAGGGAGATTCTGCGTGACACAGAGAGTGACAAGGACGGCCCTTTGAAATACAGGTACAACAGAAACAGGAAGTAAGAGTGAGAGAAAGTTGTGGTGAAAGAGTACAGCAGGGATCACCACCATCCCCTGCCGGAGCCTCGTGGAGCTTTAGGTGTTTTCGCTCAATAAACACTCACAACGCCCGGTCTGGGAATCGAAACCGCGATCCTATGACCGCGAGTCCGCTGCTCTAACCACTGGGCCATTGCGCCTCCTCCCGAAGACAGTAATATCGACATAAAACGACTCGTAATCACTACATCTCATCACACTTCGAAGGCTATGCATTTGCAATCCAAGATTAGGCGGTTGCTACGAAATACCTAATCACCAAAAGAGGCAATGAAGTTCTTGGAGTTCCAAGAGGCAACCAAAGATGTAGATTGTGTCATATTTCTATGGAAGACATCACACATTTGAGTAGCAGCTGCCCAAAAATGCCATCAAGGTACTCCTTCCCTATGCGACTCGACCTAGTCGCAAAAACAATATACAATGCCTGGAATAAATACAGCGAAACCCCCCGTGTTATTGAATAAATACTCAAACATCAACTCAAGTGGAATATTCCCATCAAAGCAAGTGTCATGTTGTCGCTATTGCGTGACTATCTCAGCCTCATCATCAGGACATGAGAAAACTTTTGTTTAGCCTCTTTTATGGCGGTGACTTTAACATATACACATTCTACATCAAGGACTAATTTTTATGTAATTTATTTATATTTTTAAAGTTAGTTTTCGCAATTGTTTTTGCAAGTTGTCATCAATCATCAATCATCATTCATCATTATCGTCAATAACAGCAACATCTGCTGCCGAGCGGCTAGAAAGTACACACACACACACAGACACACACGCTCGCGCACACACACATACGCACACAAGCACATGATTCAGGAGACCAAAATGTGTTTCTGGATATGTGGGACTCTAACAACCAAATCCTTGATGTAGAAT
>NC_043017.1:22978222-22995722 GCF_006345805.1 Octopus sinensis | reverse complement strand
CGGCAACGTTATTTAATATTATGGCCGGGTTCCAACTCGGGCCACCACACCTCTCGGTCCATCATCATTGTCTCGAGGTCCTGGATACAGTCCAGGCCAGTGTTTACAATCAAGTCGTTCATGTAAATGTGACAACATTTTCCCCTTCTAACATCACTATGAAATGGGTCCCACATGGCTAATTTGGATGCTTCTCGTCCAGGGTGGCGCACGTACTGACTGACCAGATAGTTGCAACCGTCTTTGTCTGATCTTTCCAAAAAGGCATTCATTTGTCATATGTTGCAGCAATTCGTAGCATCCTTGTGTAGCAACCATTTACATCCGTTTGATAATTTCTTTGTCAGTGTCCATGTTTCTGTCGACATCTTTTATTTTGAGCTCAGGTCGAGAGTTTGGACAAAGTCCTATTTCCTGTGGGAAATTTCAGAAATGACAGACTGAAGTTTCAGAAATGACAGATTGACTGAGGGATGGGGGTGAGGGATTACTCTTCGAACATCTACTGCCTCCCCCCTCTCTCTCTCTCTCTCTCTCCGACAAAGAGACAGTTCTAACACATCTGATTCCTCTTCTCCCCTACTCAGAAACCTCTCAGTATATTTTTTTACAGACACAGACCACCATCACAATCATCTCCATAGCAACCGTTACCAAAACCACGACGGCCCGCCAACCCCCCGTCGCCGCTGCCGCCACCACCACCACCACCACCACCACCACCACTATTATACCCCCCCCCACCGCTACCACTACCACTACCTCTATCGGGTTCCGGTTTTCTACTCAGTTGATACTTTAACAAATATGTTCCTCAGTTCAGTTTAAGTGGTCAAAGAATATCATTCCTCACCCTGCCACCCCCGTTCTTTTGTCTGTCTGTTTGTCTGCCTCTTTCTCTTCTCTCTCACTTTCTTTTGTTCATTTCTTATACCATCAATATTAATCGATTTCAGTGTCCCAGGAAAGTCTCTATGTGGTCACAAAACCTCCTTGAAATAACAGCTAAATCTCTAGGAAGTGTCACCCTAGCCCCTTAGAAAAAAAAGAAAAGATGGTGTTGGATATATTGGATAGCGAAGTAGAGATGTAACAATAGGTACGATGGTCACGGCTGGAGTGCAAATGACATCCAATCGGCTCGCTCAGGGTTGACACTAGCCAAAAATACAAAAAGAAAAAAAATAACAGCAGCGAAATGCAAAAAAAAAAAGATAAATAAATTTTAAATAATAATAATCAATGAACCTACAGTTTGTAGTAGTGTCCATAAAATCGATATCAGATCAATACAAAGTCAATATAAATATACTGACAATGTATACGGCTAGCTGCTTTATGAATTATAGCGAAAGGTATATTTTATATTCAATAAAAATAAACGCATTTGTTAAACGTATTTGTTACAGAAAAGCTGTAATTAGATCAAAAGAGAAGGAGAGAGAAAGGCAGAGAGGCAGAAAGAGATAGATAGATAGAGAGAGAGAGAGAGAGAGAGAGAGAGGAGAGAGAGTGAGGCAGAAAGAAGGAGAGAGAGAGGGAGAGGAAAAGAGAGACAGAGCGGAGTTATGAAGAAAGAAGTACTTTAGTTCAAGAACAGTTGTTAAATAAATGCGTGCACAACAATCACACACACGCACGCACGCACACACACACATAAAAACACACACACACACACATACAAACACACACAAACACACTCCCATTCACACATGCACACGTTTAGTGTTGACTGTCGGAATAAGAAGTACTCAATAACACAGTAGGCAATACTATTTTTACTATGGTGGGATCAGTTTCTCATTTTATCTATTTGGGCGCAGGCGTGGCTGTATAGGAGCAGACGTGGCTGTATCGGCGCAAGAGTAGCTGTGTGCTAAGAGGTTTGCTTCCCAGCTACATTGTTCCAGGTTCAGTTCCACTGTGTGGCACCTTAGGCAAATGTCTTCTACTATAGCCTTGGGCCGACCAAAATCCTTCTGGGTGGATTTGGTAGACGGAAACTGAAAGAATCCCGTCGTATATATGTATGTATGTATGTGTGTGTGTGTGTGTGTGTGTGTGAAAAAGTTGAATTATATTCCATCCTTTTACTTTGGAGGGTTCCAAGAAAAGCGATTTCTGATAAAGATTCTTCATATTTTGCTGGTAGCTTACTGGCGTAAGTTTGCGATTATGAAAATAATTCTTATAAATGGTGTGTCATCAGAATTTATGGAAAGGTATCCCATAGAACTCAACAAATTTGTTAAAAATGGAGAAGAGTTGTTAAAATTTGAAAGAATTTTAATACATGCTTACGATCGTTTCAAATAGTGATATTAACATGTAAATTCATGGTAGAGTAATTTAGATTAATTTGATTAAATTAAATTAATTACATATCACTGTTTTCCTCAGTGCGAGAAGTATAAACAAAAAATTATTATTACACAGGACTTGATGAAAGAAATAGCAGAGAACAAATTCGGATAAACATATTTATCCTTATGAAAACTGAGAGCATCATAATAAAGAATGTGAGTCTAGTTGTGTATAAACTAATATATATATATATAAAACTGAAGTTGTCTGTCTGTCTGTGTGTGGCAGGTTTGGTAGCGGCGCAAGTTGACCAAAATTGAGAGTATGATAGAAGAAGGCTTGCTCTTCATTCCGTAGAAGAAAAAAATTCAAATCGGATCATGTTAAGACCAAAAAATATTTACATCAAAAAGGTGCTATTTTCTATGAAAATCCGTATTTTTTACGATTTTTTGACTGCTGTGTCGTCATTTTTCGGTGTATTTCAACCAGAAAAATGTTCACTTAAAGAGAATAACAAGCTACATAATGCCAAATTTTTACTTTTCAAAAAAGATTGAAACTATGTAAAAACTTTGTTAACGTGATATCAAAGTCTGCCGTTTTAAGCGCAACTAAAAAACAAACCCGAGCAACGTCGGGCTATACTGCAGGATATATATATATATATATATATATATATATATACAAAATCAGAAAATGGAGAAATACATCTAAATCATAATCAACTACCGGATAATACCCAATCACATACTTTATTGAACCATGCAACCCCTATCTCAATTTGTTATATATATAATATATATATATATATATATATATATAATTAAAGCAAAACGTGTGTGTGTGTGTGTGGTGTGTGTGTCTGGTTGTGTATCTGTACGTATCTTTATGTTTGTACTTGTCCTCTTACAAACTGACAACCCGTGTTGGTTGTCTACGTTCCCGTAGCGTATTGGACCGGCAATAAGAGACCGCTAGAATAAGTATGGGCTTAAAAAGTGCCCCAGCAAGGCCACAGTCGAATGATTGAAACAAGTAAAAGACAAGATACATATATATATATGTGTGTGTGTGTGTGTATGTATAAATACGCACATGCGCACGCACACACACATGCACGGCATGTGTGTATATTACATTGGAGAAGTATCACGGACAACGGAAAACGCTAAAGGAATAACGGACAAGCATATGCTGTTTATAGTAATTAATTTTACGTTATAAGAAAGGCATGATTGTGAATTTGACGTTTCGGACCACTGCCCTGCAGCAAGAGAAAAAATAGAGATTTGACGGATGTCTCAGAAGATGGAGAAAGGAAAGAGTGTAAGTGAATCTGCTAAATTTCTGTAATGAATTTGGTAATGGCTAGTAAACTGAAACTTAGATGCTATACATACATACATACATACATACATACATACATACATACATACATACATACATACATACATACATGTATGCATGCATACATACATACATACATTACATAATAACATACATACATACATTACATACATACATTACATACATACATACATACATACATGCATACATTACATACATACATGCATGCATACATACATACATACGTACATACATACATACATACATACATACATTACATACATACATACATACATACATACATGCATGCATGCATACATACATACATACATACATACATACATACATACATACATGCATACATGCATACATTACATACATATATACATTACATACATACATAGATGCATACATGCATACATCCATACATACATACGTACATACATACATACATACATACATTACATACATACATACATACATACATTACATACATACACATACGCATATGCTTACACATGCACACACACACACACACATACACACACACAAATCATTTTATCATTTACTTGCTTTAGTCTTTGAACTGCGGCCATGCTGGGGTACCACGTTGAAGAATTTTAGTCGAACGAATCAATCCTAGTACTTATTTTTTTAAAACCTGGTACTTATTTTATCGTTTTTTTTGTTGAACTGCTAAGTTACGGGGTATGTAAGCACACCATCACCGGTTCTCAGGCTGTGCTGAGGGTCAAACACAGACACACACAATCACACCATATATATATACGACGGGCTTCACTCAGTTTCCGTCAACCCAATCCACTCACAAGGCTTTGGTAGGCCCGGGACTATATTTACGTGTGCGTATTCATGTAGTAAATAACATACGATCAGAATATAATACTAACGGTTTAGTAGGTAAAACTAAAACCCAGATATGTAAAATAAAGCACCCACCTTTGAGAAGAAAAACACAAGCTTTTGTTTTGTTGAGGACGATGTGAACGTTTGGTCAACCGGTGGCCTAGCGTGAAGCAATTTACGTTGGTTCGTTTTGTTATTATCTCTTACAAGTGAAACTGCTCTTCAGAGATATTTCAGATTTAATCCTCGGAATTTTTCATCCACTTAAAACACCCACTGAAGTACAAGTTTTGTGACTGAGTGTGGCGAATCTGCGCTTCTCTTGCTCTATATAATTTCAATAATTTGCGCCTCTCCACCCCTCGCTTTTACGCTGTTGCCCATTTTAAGAGGAGCAATCAAACATCTGTTATGAACAAAGGACAACACGTGGCAACAATACACAAAATCGGATCCGTGTCGAGTGGTCATATATATATATATATATATATATATATATATATAAGTGTATATGCTTATAGACATAAAATCATTGCAATGAATTTAATACATTCTATTTAAACATACATACATTAACGTACACTCCCATGTTCAGACTCATGAACACACGCGCACTTACATACATGTATGTGTGTGTGTGTGTGTGTGAAAGAGAGAGAGTGTGTGTGCGTATGTATGTGTGCATGAGCGTGCGTATATGCATGTGCATGTATGTGTGTGTGTGTGTAGGTATGTTACTCTTCAAGTCGGAATTTTACTGTTTGCCTTAAATGACAAGCTGTCGTTCTTTGCGCAATCACATACATACATACATACATACATACATACATACATACATACATTATATTATATATATACATACATAAATGCATACATGCATACATACAAACATAAGTACACGCGTGTGCGCTTGTGTAAGGACTGGAGGATACTTATGTTCACAAGTCGAGAAAACGTATTCATTGCATGAAATAAAATTCTATATAATTTTTAGAAGTTAAAACTGCTTGAATAGTTACTCAGTTTTCAACAATTACCAAAGACAAGGAGGGAACCATATCATGTATCTGCGTCGTCGTGCTAACCGTTACACCAAGGAGTCTCCAACAATTTTCAGCCGTCAAAATTAGAAGCTTCAACTGCGTAACCGAGAAAGCGAGTTATTTTGATTTAGCTGGTTTGAGACGTCAGGAAATTCTCAAATGCAAATGAAACTATAAACTGTAGCTCATAATTCATTAGTTATATAACCGCTTAGCCTCAGTTGACCTGGACGTGCAGCGGGTTGTATTAGATGATATACATACAGAAACTAGTGGCCTTACATATCTCAGCCAGTGAGAAGGTTTCGATTAAGCCTTAATGATCTAAAGAATTATAGATTACGAAACATTTTGGGTGGGACTGATTCATTTCATAATTATCTTTTATTCGGAACGTACAGCAAGATGTATTAGAGGATACACTCTATAACAAACACTCAGTGGCCTTACAGATCCCAGTTCGTCTTCATCGATGATTCAATAATCAATAAATGAAGGCAGCGAGCTGGCAGGAAATTTAGCACGCTGGGCGAAATTCTCAGCGGTATTTCGCCCGTGTTCACGTTCTGAGTTCAAATTCCGCCGAGGTCGACTTTGCATTTCATCCTTTCGGGGTCGATAAATTAAGTACCAGTGGCGTACTGGTGTTGATCTAATCGACTGGGCCACCTCCCCCCCCAAATTTCGGGCCTTGTGCCTAGAGTAGAAGAGAACAATTAATAAATGACTGGGAGTATTAGCTAATTGGGTATTTTCGTAATTAAGAGTTGGCACAAAAGCGAAGGACGCTGGATCAAACAATTCGCAGCTAGAATCCACCATCTCCGGCACAATTGCCGCCGTCGCCTCCATTGCCACCACCACCACCACCACCACCATCACAACCACCACCACCACCACCAATGCCGCCGCCACCACCACCGCCACCACACCACCACCACCCCGCCGCCGCCACACCACCACCACCACACCAATGCCGCCGCCTCCACCGCCGCCGCCACCACCACCACCCACAACCACCACCACCCACCACCACCGCACCACCACCCACCACCACCCCACCACCAACACCACCACCACCACCACCACCACCGACACCACCACCACCACCACCACAGACACCCCAACCCACCACCATCACCACCACCCACCAGCCACCACCACCAACACCACCACCACCATTTCCCTCAGGTTCCTGTTTTATACTCGGCTTATATTTTAACGCATATGTTCTCGAATTCATTTGAAGTGGTCTAACACAGCTTATTGTTCTCCATCCAGCCACCCACGCTTTTCTGTCTGTCTGTTTGTATGTTTTCCTTTCATCTTCTGCCTTTTACTTGGGGCACAGCCTTGAAGAATTTTTAGTCGAATGAATCGACCCCAATACTTAATTCTCTTCTTTTTAAAAGCTTGGTGCTTATTCTGCCTTTTTCTTTTGCCGAACCGCTATGTTAAGGGGATGTAAACACACCAATACCAGTTGACAAGCGGTGGCGGGTGACAAATACAGACACTAACATACATACACACACACACACACACACTCACATACACACACATACACACATGCACACACACACAACACACCACGGGCTTCTTTCAGTTTCCGTCTACCAAATCCACTCTCCAAGTTTTGATCGGCCCGAGGCTGTAGCAGAAGAGACCTGCTCAAGGTGCCATGTAGTGGGGGTGGGTTGGGGGGGCTGAACCCGCAATCACGTGATTGCGAAGCAACCTTCTCACCCACCCAGCCACCCCTGCGCCTCTTCACTCTCTCTTTCGCTCTTCCTCTCTCTTCTACTCTGTCCACTCCGCTCATTTTACACAGTATCGTTTTTTTTAAATGCATGACTGCATAACAGAAAGTTATTTCTTATCAGCAAAAAAGATTAACTCAAAGACAAAAGTACACACTTTTTATCGAATCGATCTGATTTGCTTCCTATCCTGTTTGACTACTCATTATTATAAATGACTAGCAGTATCGCCCGGCGTTGCTCGGGTTTGTAAGGGAAATAACTATAAAGCATTTTTAGAGAGTTATAGCCAAAAAATAGCAAAAAAATGAAGGTAAATTTTTTGAGAGTTAAAAAGGTCGAGTTGCGTCCTCTAGACAGTCTGTGGTTTGTGTTTCTGATTCTCGACCCCATGTCGAATTTATCGATTTTTTTCAGAACTGGGGGAACTTTTCAAAATTTTCGCTGCGTTAGTTTTGAATTATGACATTGGGCTATGTGTGTGTCAAGTTTCATCAGAATCGGTTGAAAGCCGTGGTCAGGGTGAGGGTACAACCTAACAGACACACAGACACACACACAGACAAACTGCCGTTTATATAGAGAGAGATATACAGACGATAAACACTGTTTAAAGTTGCAAGCGACACTAAGTTATACAACCAGGCGATTTATCTTAGAAGAAGGCAAGAAGAAAACTTTACATAATGCAAACATGATACGGGTTTAAACAAATGTTCTATTACTATTGTTATAGTGGTTATATGTTGATATTTTCATGTTGATACTTTCATGTTGACTTTCCTTTGGTTCATTATAAGCATGAATTTTTTATCAATGCAGAAAAGCTTGAAAAGTTTACAAAAAAATGTAACGTTCATACTTCATACACTCAAGTCTGTGTGGTGTCCTTTGCCGTTTAGTTCGTGATTATTGTTTTTCTGGAAAATGGCTCTTGCGGTCAAAGAAGGGATGTACACTTGAAGATTTCTCACAAAATGCACACAAAGCGTGAAAGTGAGGACGTAGTTTCAAACCTGATTGCGATGTTTTGTAAGACAAATTCGTTATTACGCAGCATCGTGGTATCATTTCACATATAAAGTGTCTTGCTCAAGAACACAATACACAGTCCGGTTTGGGAATCGAACTCACTACCTCATGATTGCGAGCCCGATACTCTAGCCACTAAGCCATGTGCCTTTTAACACACGTGTGGTGTGTGTGTGTGTGTAAATACAAAAATGACACAATAATCGTCTCGACCTGATATTCTGATAATAGTCTACAGGCGGAAACGTTCGTTGTAGCAATTCTCAAATAAAAATGTATAAAACTATACCGACTGATACAGTATGCGGATAAGATTATTTAATAAGGCTCTCAGCAGACTTTCAGCTATCATTCACACATACACACACACACACACACACACATGCATCACACACAACATACACGCGTACACAAACATTTACACACCAATACACACACTACAGTGAAAATTGGTATATTGAAACTGATATAGAAGTAATTTTAAAGTTTAATCACGAAGGAGTTCATGGAATTAAATTAGAGATATCTAAAGTGGAGTTAATCATGTTTGCTGCTTTAATAATGTAGATTGTCACCCAAATAGGACAGCTTGAAAATTATACGATACGATGTATTGTATAATTAATCAAATAATTATATAACTGCAGTCCATCTGAGAAATGCACCCCGAAGTGGTATGGATGCTGCAGCGAGTGTCGCGGCAACGCAGCAACGCCATCACAGCCACGCGGCGATGCAATCGCGTCAACGTCATCGCGGTCAAGTCCGCAGGGCGTGTTTTAGGGTGTACTCTCTCCCACCTCGCATCTTCTCCAGCTTAATGAACTCCACTTTATTATTATTATTTTTTTTTTTGCTTTTCTTTGTTTCCTTGTAATTAAGTTGTAATTCAATTTTTATGTTAATAAAACTAATTTTGTTTATGATAGAAATTAAACTTAATATATCAAAAGGTTCAACCAGTAGTTCTTATAGTGCAGGAGTGGCTGTGTGGTAAGTAGCTTGCTTACCAACCACATGGTTCTGGGTTCAGTCCCACTGCGTGGCACCTTGGGCAAGTGTCTTCTACTAAGCCCGTCGTATATATGTATATATATATATATGTGTGTGCGTGTATGTTTGTCTCCCTAGCATTGCTTGACAACCGATGCTGGTGTGTTTATGTCTCCGTCACTTAGCGGTTCGGCAAAACAGACCGATAGAATAAGTACTGGGCTTACAAAGAATAAGTCCCGGGGTCGAGTTGCTCGACTAAAGGCGGTGCTCCAGCATGGCCGCAGTCAACTGACTGAAACAAGTAAAAGAGTAAAAGAGTAACCATTTTTTACTTATGGGCCCCTTTGATTACTCTTCTCTTCTGGTGGACCCTCAAAGCCATTCGATGTTTAAAAACTAGTTTTGTAGATACTTCTTTCAAAATCCCGATTCTGTTTTTCACACAATAATTTGTGTTAGCTCAGCTATGTAAAACGTTTGAGAAAGAAAGCAAGCTGTTTCTTACAACAAATACATCCAAAGTAACATCATTTTCGTGAACCCTTGATACACTACTACGGGTCCAATTTACTGTTTTACTGGTGTGGATCCCCCAAACCCTTACACGCCCCCTCCCCGAGGTCATATGGATTCTGGTTTAGAACAACTGGGTTAGACAAATAACATGCTTTTCCGAGATTCAGCAAAAATGTACCAGAACCTTTCCGTAGGATTGCAAAGAGAAGAGGTATCAGGTAGGGCTATTCCCAGTCTGGGTTGAGTGCAGAGGAAACTTTTGCGGTCAAAAATAGAGCCATTGGAGCAAGAGAAGGAGAAAGCGAAAAGAAGCTGTGTATAGGATGGGAGAGGCAGCAGAAAAAAAGCCTCTAGGTGGTTATGAAGTAAGAGAGAAGATTTAAGCCGGGAGTCAAGAGGAGATGAGGAGCAGTGATAGGGCCATCTCTGCTGAATCACCAACGGAATGAATTTAGAATTGAAATACCGATGTCGCTGGATGCGGTATCGCTTCCTCCAAGTCTAGGTCGCATTCGCCAAGACGAACGAAGGAGAAACATCTACATGTAGTCAATATCAGTAATGTATAGTTAAAATCTCTCGTGGAGGCGCCATCCAACCAAAATGCAAATATATGGGAAACTACCACCTGTGTCATCTCTTGTGAAAGGTAGGAGAGTCCAGTTTGCTGGACATGGTTGTAGAGCTGAAAAAGAGGTAATTTCTACTCTTCTCCTCTGGAAGCCATCTACTCGCAATACCAGAGGGCGCACACTCTCCTACCCTGATGTAATCTCCAGGGATGCAGGCATCCAGCAACAGGACCTCCGTATTGCCATGATGGACCGTGAAGTTTGGCGTAGCATGGTAAATTCCATTGTCTCGACCACGGTCGAACAATGATGATGATGATAGTTAAGGCGGCGAGGTGGCAGAGACGTTAGCAAGCTGGGCAAAATGCTAAGCAGCATTTCACCCGTCTTTACGTTCTGAGTTCAAATTCCGCCAGGGTTGCCTTTTACCCTCTTGGGGGGAGTCGATAAAATAAGTACCAGTTACGCACTGGGGTAGATGTAACTGACATTACCCTCTACACCGGAATTGCTCGCCTTGTGCTAAAATTCGAAATCAACGTCAGTAATATAGACTACGTAGTTCTCAGGGATATTCAGCGTGACACAGAGTGTAACAAGGTCGGCCCTTTGAAATACTCATTTCTGGTCACTGAGTGGAGTGTAGCAACGTGAGATAAAGTGTCTTGCTCAAGGACCCAACTGCTACCGGGAATCGAACAACCTAACCATCAGTAAGTCACGCGCCTTCACTTATATATATATATGCTTGTATATATATATATATTTAGTTTTTCTAATGCTCGTTGCTTAGTTTTTCTTGGAGGGCTGGCCGTGATCTAGTAATCTTAAGATTAATCAGCCGAAATTACTACGATGATCCGGTTCTTGACTGAAGACTGAGGGTTTCGAATGTCCTGTCCGTGTTTATTGTATCGTCTTCTAAGAGTTATACGTTCTTGTCCATGTTGTATTTTTCTACATACCTTAACATATATATATATATATATATATATATAAAGATAGATAGATAGATAGTTAGATAGATTGATTGATAGATAGATAGATAGATAGATCGGTAGATATGCATGTGTATGTATGCATGCATGAATGAATGTACGAACATTCCGTTATAAAAAAAGGACCTAATTTAAGATGCGTGTGTGTGTTTGTGTGTGTATACAGGTGTAAAAAGTGTGAGTCGAGTTACACCTCCTTTACGCCAAAAAATTTAAAACTTAACCATTCGACAAATAAATATCGATGAGATATGAGCCAGACGGAAATATGTTGCTGGGGGTGGAATCGATATGAAAGTCAGATCGACAACAAAGAAAAGCATCACACAAACGAAAGAGAGAAAAAAAAGCAATAAAGAAAAGAAGATAAGTCCCTTAATGACATTCGAACGGCTCTGACAACAGCAAAAGAATAACGGAATAATAGGGTAAAAGAATAAACGAATGGTTATTACCTGATTCGTTGCTATGTTTTCTACTAAGTCGTATATAAACACAAGAAGAGGCTGTCTCTCAGTTGGTTGGGGTAGACTTTAAGTGTACATTGTTCCAAGCAACGGTAAGAACTATTTAAACCATTTAATGGTGTTAAATGTTGTTCTGAGTTATTTCGTATCAATTTTTTACTCATTATATCTCCACGAAAGCAACGATTTTAGTTACCTACTTTTTGGAGATATCGATGTATGTTTGTGTGCATGTGTGTGTGTGGTGTGTGTGTGTGTGTGTGTGCTGTGGTGTGTGTGTGTGTGTGTGTGTGTGTGTGTATGTGTGTGTGTGTGTGTGTGTGTGTGTGTGCGTGAGTGTAACAGCGTTCCTATGTGTTGATGTGTTTCTCTTCCTAATTTGGTAGAGTCGTTAGAGCGTCGGGTCGAATGCCTCGCGGTGTTTGGTTCTGACTCTTTGCTCTTTAGGTGTTCGAATCCTGCTGAGGTCATCTTCGCCTTCTATCCTTCCGAGCGAAAACTCCAAGGACGTCAGATCTTATACTTTGCGATAATATTTGGTTCGGCTCCAAAGCATTCGAGCCAGGTTACCAGCTTAAGGAGATCTCCCTCTCTGCAAATGGTCAAGTGCACTGCTTTCTTTCCCCCACCTCTCTATATATCAATGTACGTCTGCATGTCCGTCTGTCCGCCCGCCCGCCCGCCTGTCTGTCTGTCTGTCTGTCTGTCTCTGTCTGTCTGTCTGTCTGTCTGTCTGTCTGTCTGTCTGTATGTATGTATGTATGTATGTATGCAAGTGTCTACATATATATATGTGTGTGTGTGTGTACAAGCGCCTGCCTTGGAAAGAGCCGGGAAAAAACTACGATGTATTTATGAATGAATGTGCGTGTGCATCCACACATATATAAACACATATAAACACATGCATACATATGCACATACAGATCATGGATACATATACATACTTGCACTTGACCATGCATGCACAAATATAAGTATGAGAAGAGAATGAGAGAGTGAAAGTCAAAAGAGAGAGAGAGAGAAGGAGAGAGAGAGAGAGAGAGAGAGAGAGAGAGAGAGCGAGAGAGAGAGAGAGAGAGAGAGAGAGAGAGAAGTATAGACAGAGAACGATAGTTTTAAAAGTCCGCAGATCATTCGGCAGCGTTTTTCCGCTTCTCCATTTAAACCAGTAAAAATATTCTCATCCAGACGATAAGACAAGAGACATCGAACGCCGATATTATACACTGAAACTGGGAACATAATTTACATTGCCAAAGACGCAGCATTCATAAGAAAGCAACAAAATGAGGAATAAAATAATCATCATAAAAAAAAACAAAACTGGAATTAAGACTTGATCATAAATTGCTTATTTTGGTTATGGAAAATAATGTTCTCAAGTCGCAGGAATGCAAGATAGCCGGCAGAAACGTTAGCACGCCGGGCGAAATGCTTAGCAGTATTTCGGCTGCCGTTAGGTTCTGAGTTCGAATTCCGCCGAGGTTGATTTTGCCTTTCATCCTTTCGGGGTCGATTAAATAAGTACCAGTTACGCACTGGGGTCGATGTAATCGTCTTAATACCTATGTCTGTTCTTGCTTGTCCCCTCTATGTTTAGCCCCTTGTGGGTAATAAAGAAATAGGTATTTCGTCTGCTGTTACGTTCTGAGTTCAAATTCCGCCGAGGTCGACTTTGCCTTTCATCCTTTCGGGGTCGATTAAATAAGTACCAGTTACGCACTGGGGTCGATGTAATCGACTTAATACCTATGTCTGTCCTTGTTTGTCCCCTCTATGTTTAGCCCCTTGCGGGTAATAAAGAAATAGGTATTTCGTCTGCCGTTACGTTCTGAGTTCAAATTCCGCCGAGGTCGACTTTGCCTTTCATCCTTTCGGGGTCGATAAATTAAGTACCAGTTACGCACTGGGGTCGATGTAATCGACTTAATACCTATGTCTGTCCTTGTTTGTCCCCTCTGTGTTTGGCTCCTTGTGGGTAGTAAAGAAATAGATACTAGTAGCCAATGTTCAGAGGCATTTTCTGTTGCTGGATATAATAAATTACTCTGAAGCTTTCGTTAAAATATGTTTCTAGGAGATCAATACGTTGTACAGGGAACAGTGGAGAAGCTGGGGTGTGTGCTTTTGAGTAGAGGCCCTTGATTTCGCGCACCACCCCAAGCAGTTTATACATGCTTATACTATACAACTAGAAGTGCCGCCTCCATAAAATCGTCGCTCGGGATGAACTGCCCCTTCACCTCTGGCTCCCTCTCCCAGTTCCGCTAGTGGCAGAGAATGGTCTGGGCTATTTTAGGGATCACCAACGACGATCATGATACTTCGACGTCCCCGAGTCTGTGACATTTATTGGTATCAAATATTTTCTCATTATTAATTCTAATAATTCTTTCTACTCTAGGTACAAGGCCGGAAATTTTGAGGAAGGGAGTAAGTCGATTACATCGACCCACTGTGCAACCGGTACTTATTTTATCGACCCCGAAAGGATGAAAGGTAAAATCGACTACGGTGGAATTTGAACTCAGAACATATTGTTCGGCATGCTAACGATTCGCCGTCTTACTATTATTTCTAATAATCCTTTCTACTATAGACACAAGGCCTGGATTTTGTGGGAAGGGGGACAGTCGATCACATCGACTCCAGTACTCAACTGGTATTTCATTTATCGACCCTAACTATTACTTCTAATAAGGAAGTACATCTAGGGCAACGAGCTGGCAGTATCGTTAGCACGCCGGGCAAAATGCTGAGCGGGTATTTCGTCTGTTTTTATGTTCTGAGTTCAAATTCCGCTGAGGTCGATTTTACCTTTTATGTTTTCGGAGTCGATAAAATAGTTACCAGTTGCGCACTGGGGGTCGATGTACTCGACTTATCTCCTCCCTCGAAATTGCAGGCCTTGTGCCAAAATTCGAAACCAATAATGGAAGACTATCTTCCTCTTTGATGAAAGTGAAAATGGAGAGGGAGGTGCTGCCACCCAACGAATTTGTGGAAAGACGGGTGAGAGTTGCAAGAATGGTGAACGAGCCCGCTCAAATCGTGCGCCTGTAGATTGGAAGAGAAAAAGGGGAGAGGGCACTTGCCTTAGTGGTCAGAGAGACCGTCATTTTGTGGGGTTTCCGCTGGATGTGATTGGGGAATATCTTCAGGTACTCGACAAGCAGAAGGGCTGAGACGGGACCGCCAGCGATGGAGAGCACCAGTAGAACCGGTCGGCTTCTCCGCATGATGATATATCTGGGACAACTTAATTGGGGTGAACCCCCAGCCCCATCAAGTACGAGTATGGAGCAAAAAGCTGGGCCATGAGTGACCTTCGGTGGTTTTGTTTTTGAAGAATTATTCCTTGTTTGAATTTTGCATTGTTTCTTTTATTTCATTTTTTTGTTTTATTTTACATGTTTTTGTGTAGCACCACGCTAACTTCCTATACTGTCATACTTCAGCAGTTAATAAAGAAAACATCGCAGCCGCCGCCGCCGTCGCCGTCGTCGTCAGCGTCGTCATCATCATCATCATCATCATCATCAAGCTTAATCATGTGACTATACTACTTGAGAATCAATCCAGTTTGGGTTATAAACAACCGAATAAGGTAGTCATATAAATTTCCACGTATCTGCTCCTTCTCGCGACGTCTCTTTTTAGCACCTTGGAGTGGAGAGAGAACTGACCGTTTTTTTTTTGTTGTTATTTAACAATGCATCAAATTTCATTTGTCACTTCGTCCCAAACTGCCGATGATAGAAGTGAACTTCCTTTTATCAAAAGAGTAAATAAAATTTACTGCAAACACGATTCAATTACATCATGGTGCAAGGTTAAGTACCCGATAAGAATTACAAGAGGACTGATACAAGGTGTGTTATCAGTTGTCATAATAATTTCCGATGGCTATTTATATATTGTGTGTAACGCAGTGGGAAGAGTAACTCGAAATAGAATAAGAGTAGGTGTACAAAGGATAATCGCTCTATCTGCTGCCAAAAGCCGCTGAAGGGTGGGCTAGGGATGCCGTGGCTAAAAATGCGCTCAGGCTTAGGCACCTCTGGTTTTACCTGGACGGTGAGCAGGTGCGGTCTCCGTTCGTCAAGCTGTTATTTCCACAGTTCACATCGTTTACCAAACTGAACCCACGGATCAAGTCTAGACCGAGGTTGGGCGTGTGGCATGCAGAGTGCCATCAGACACTCGTGCTTCTCTCCCAGTCAGGCAACACCGGTGGCGGGGGTACTACCTCGTTCTTCTATAAAGTGTTAATAGAGTTTAAGTGTAACGACGTCCTGGGAGAAACCCTAGGCTTCGACGAAGATCAACTGGCCAGCCTGTTCCAAAGAACATTCATGGATAATTACCAAAAGTCCCTGGCCTGGCAATGTTACAGAGGAGCTTTACCGGTTCGAGATAAGCTCTTTAGACATGGGTGTGCACCTTCGCCGGTTTGTGCAAGATGTGAGAGGGACAATGAAACTGTCCTGCACGCGATTGTGCAATGCCCCAAGGTGATTGAACTCTGGCTTATGTCGAACACCTGCTGTCGCATTCGAGAAGAGTACAACTGTCGAACGAATCTGTAATTAAGATCGTTCCGCCATCCTCCCTGAATAGGGAGGAGCGAGCCTGTTGCGAAAGAGGTAGTACGGAAGACAAGGGTGATAGGAATTGCAACAGGCATGTTCATCTCCAGTCTCGAGCTAATCGACTTTTTCGTTTTCCACATGAAACTGAAAAAAAGGCTGGAGAAGAAATGCCTGTCGCAAAGTGTGTTTCGTAAAAGATAGAAGTCTATAGCAAGTACGTTGCGAGTGAAAGAACCTGTTTAAACGAGAATATAAAAAAGGAGAAAGCAGTCTTCAGTCAAAGGTATCGACACCAGTACTTACTTTTTTTTTATAAAAAAAATGCCTGGTACTTATTCAGTCGGTCTTTTGCCGAACCGCTGAGTTACGCGGACGTAAACACACCAACACAGGTTGTCAAGCGGTGGTGGGTACAAATACACACACACACATACAGATACACAGACACACACATATATATTTCATTGCAACAGAAATGCTTCTGAACATTGACTATATGCTATCACTGTTACCGTCGTTCCTTTTTGCAGGGAAACTATTACTCTTATCATTTTATCTGGAAGACCAACTTTTGACAAGATTTTCCACAGTGCCTCACAATTCTTTGTATCAAAGGTCTTGTTCAAGTCGACAAACACCATGTACAAGTCAGTATTTTGCTTATGTACCTTTTCTTGAACTTACCGAAAGGCATAAATCATGTCAGCTGTGCCTTTCCCTGCCCGAAATCCACATTGAGATTCACGGTATATGCTGTTGACTACATGCTTATTGATGTGGTTAAGGATCACCCACGCAAGAATTTTTCCAGCTCTGTACAACCTACTAATTCCTCCGTTATTATCAAATACAATCTTCTTCCCTTTGTTTCTATAAGAGTACCTTATAGATGCATCTTTGAACTGTTGGGGTCCAAACAGGGCTGTGTTTTAGCTCCTGTACTTTCTACCATATTTTTTACAATGATGCTCCAACATTCTTTTAGGGATTACCATGGTGT
>NC_043017.1:22960722-22968222 GCF_006345805.1 Octopus sinensis | reverse complement strand
TATATAATTTAAGGTGGGTTTCAATTCCTGGAACAAGTAGTGCATTGCGTCCTTGAGCAAGGCCCTTCATTTCACGTTGCTTCAGTCTCTACTAAGTTATAAATCAATATGAGTATATGTTCTGGTGCTGCTCTTTATTCCTCCATGTGTCACGCCTTTGATGTTCCACTGAGTTGGGGGTGCGGTCGAGGGGGTATCTACGCCTGATAACTACTACACAGGTCTCCAAAAGAATTCGTGATAGCATGGTACATGTTATCAAAACCATCCTCGTTTGCAGGTGATGGCTGACTCGTTAAGTTGTTCAGACCTCAGGTCAACCATACTGAACAAACCAATATGTGTGTGTATGTGTGTGTGTGTGTGTACATACCAATACTAATTCTTTATTACCCACGAGGGGCTAAACACAGAGAGGACAAACAAGGACAGAGAAACGGATTAAGTTGATTAC
This sequence comes from Octopus sinensis, assembly GCF_006345805.1. Lineage (NCBI taxonomy): Eukaryota > Metazoa > Mollusca > Cephalopoda > Octopoda > Octopodidae > Octopus > Octopus sinensis. The sequence continues at coordinate 22,967,768 of NC_043017.1, read as the reverse complement.
ATCGACCCCCAGTGCGTAGCTGGTACTTATTTAATCGACCCCGAAAGGATGAAAGGCAAAGTCGACCTCGGCGGAATTTGAACTCAGAACGTAGCGGCAGACGAAATACCGCTTAGCATTTCGCCCGACGTGCTAACGTTTATCGACGTGAATGCATACGTGATCACAAAGTCAGGTCGAATGAGTCAAAAGTTTTAAAATATAAATTTGAGTAATATTCATGTCAGACGAGTAGGCTCGATGTGGTTAGTGGCATAGTCCATAGTGTGACAATAACCCCACCACCACCACCACCACCACACGACACATTACAACCCAGCTTTTTGTTGATATTTCACTCAATAACTGTCAGTCGGCAATTTTGCATCATCGCTTCCAAGGGGAGTAATAATCAAGTGACAATGCATGTGACCCTGTGTGCGAGTCAGAAACTGGAACTTATAGTGTTGCTATAAGTTGGCGCCTTGATCGCTAGAAATTGTGAAGGCAAAAAAAATAAATAAATAAAAATAAACATGGTTCCGGGTTCAGTCCCAGTGCGTGGCACCTTGGGCAAGTGTCTTCTACTATAGCCTCGGGCCGACCAAAGCCTTGTGAGTGGATTTGGTAGACGGAAACTGAAAGAAGCCTGTCGTATATATATATATGCGTGTGTGTGTTTGTGTGTTTGTGTGTCTGTGTTTGTCCCCCTAGCATTGCTTGACAACCGATGCTGGTGTGTTTACGTCCCCGTCACTTAGCGGTTCGGCAAAAAGAGACCGATAGAATAAGTACTGGGCTTACAAAAAGAATAAATCCCGGGGTCGAGTTGCTCGACTAAAGGCGGTGCTCCAGCATGGCCGCAGTCAAATGACTGAAACAAGTAAAAAGAGTAAAAAAAAAGAGAATTTGAATATTTGTAAAGCTAATTATAAGTATATTTTCTTTGGTGATGCAAGTCTCCATTATCATCTGTTGATGTAAGGAAGAGTATAAAGATTGTTAGAGGCAGTGACGAAGTGGTTCGTCCAACGACGATCCATTAGTAACAACGTCCATCATGTAGAAAATGAAAATGTAATCAAGATAGCAAGGCCTGTGGTCATCGAGAATATCAAAGCTAATGACGGGTGGTTATGACAATTTAGAAACCGCTATGGAAAAATTTATAAGTTATGATGAAGCAAGTAGCACACTAACCGAGGAACTCAAACCATTCTGGAAGAGATTAAATGCCTTTATTGAAGTGTTTAGGGCTCCTAGTTTTCTAATCATGTACTAGGGATGAAGCTGGGGTTATACTGACGGTCACTACTCCTAAATACTGAAGCTTTCAAGAATGAAACTGCATCTCCTCGTCGTAAGTTAAGGAATGTTTTCCAATACAGTATTGCGCAAACGCAGACAAGATGTACCTTTTAAAATTAGGAATGGAGAGGTGCTCCGCAGATCTACGAGTTTTGAAAAACATAACGCATCGTTCTTGCTATTCCAAGATATAGCGCACCATTATTGCTATTCCAAGAAATCGTGGCCCATCAAGCGTATCTTTACTGATTTTTTTTTTTTTTCTTCTTACATACCATTTCAGCAAAGTGCAGATACTAGGAAGATGTTCTCAGACTTCCTGAGAATGAAGTGAAGGTGCCACAATTTTTCGATACAACGAACGACACTACTCCTCCAAATGATCACCGACTTATTGGTAATGATGGTAAAATAAAGTTGGTTTTTGTCACCCGATTTCACCTCCACCATCGAACCAATAGATCGATGTATACATAGAGCCTGTGATTATATAAACGAAGATATTTTGACGAGTTTTTCGAGGTGAAAGAAAAGGACGATCTTAGAGAAGACACACAATGACAAAGGAACCTTAATAACATCGAGAACAACCACCTCAAGTCTGTAATATTAAATGTTACAGATTCCTGGAAGGAACCCAAGTACCATTTTAGCTAATACTTGGAGGAGAAATTTTTTTGTACAATGAGGAATTAGAATACGATTTTGAAGGTTTCAAAGAAAGATTTGAGGAATGGGATTATCATTGTCTTCTTCGGGGAGCATACGCAACATATGTCACGGAAGACTACATCAGAAGCGGGTTTTGATGAAACAGGCGGTGACCCTAGATGCGAAGTGTTTACATAAGAAGAAATAAAGAATGATGTTCTGGTTAGGGACAGCTGAGATAAAAAAAGATGAAGAAGACGACGGAAATTTCAAATGTGTTTAAATATAAGGGTCCCTTAACAATGTTACTCATTCATTAATTTGCGAAAAGAAATTTATGTTTAAGAATATTAAAAGGTGAGCTGGCAGAATCGTTAGCACGCTGGGTAAAATGCGTAGCGGTATATCGTCTGCCAAAGGCGGTGAGTTGGCAGAATCGTTAGCACGCCGGGCGAAATGCTTAGCGGTATTTCGTCTGCCGCTACTTTCTGAGTTCAAATTCCGCCGAGGTCGACTTTGCCTTTTATCCTTTCGGGATCGATTAATTAAGTACCAGCTACGCACTGGACTCGGTGTAATTGACTTAATCCCTTTGTCTGTCCTTGTTTATCCCCTCTATGTTTAGCTCCTTGTGGGCAATAAAGAAATATATGTACACACATTCGCTCATTTCTTCTTTGGATTAAGAAGAAAGGAGCGAAAGATAGTTATATTCAGGAAGGGAAAGTCAGAAGAAAGGGTCTCTAACTGGTTAAGTAACAAGAGAGAGAGGAGTTAAATTGAAATCCAGGAGGAGATGATGAGAAGTGGTTTAGCCACCACTTCTAACCTCGCAACCGGAGGGTGTTACAGTTCAGTGTCGAAACATCCAGCAAAGATCGTTAGATACCATCTGATGATATCTAATGACCTCCTGGTTAAATACCATTGATGACCTGGTCACAATTACATTCATCAAAAGTAAATACAAAAGTACTTCACCCCCACCTTTTTATTTATTTTTAATATAAATTCCATCAATAATGGTAGGCTTATAAGTCGACCAGGAAAGAACAACACGATAAAGGAACAATCTGTATCATCGGTAAAATAATAACTGGAGGGTTCAACTGCAGGGAGACTTAAAATCCATGTCAGTTGTTATATACAATATACAGTGTGTATATATATATATATATATACATATATATATATATATATATATTATATATATATATATATATATATATATATATATATATACATATATATATATATATATATATATATATATATATAGATAGATAAATAGATAGATAGATAGATAGATAGATAGATAGAATGATAGATAGATAGATAGAATGATAGATAGATAGATAGATAGACAGACAGACAGACACACACACACACACACACACACACACACACACATATATGAATGGCTTTCAGTCGGGTTCGAATATACTTGATGTCTATTTGAACCGGCAACAGGTTTGTGTATTTGTGCGTATAATAATATATATATATATATATATATACGCACACATACACACACACACACCACACACACACATATATATATATATATTATATATATATATATATATATATATATATATATAATATATATATACACAGACAGAGATAAACAGAAAAAAGAGAGAAAGAGACAGAGGAATAGAAAGAAAGAAAGAGGAAAATGAGAGTGGATTGAGGAGACAGAGCCGAGAAAGACACAGAAAGACACAGAAAGTCAGAAATGGAGTGAGGAAAGAGAGCGAGCGAGAGAGCGCGGAGAAATAGAGAATGGATAAAATGAGAGGTTTGAGTTCGTATAACTTACCTTCAAACGGTGTCATGTTTGTCCTGTGGTTGTTTTGGGTCGAACGATACATGATGCTTGCGTTTTTTACAAAACTTTGATGGAATAAACAAAGTCGTCTGCTTTCAGTGAATTCGCTTGAAGACACTATAAGGTTTCTTAAGATGGAGGTGTGCCTACAATGAACGCAGGCGCAATAAATTGTCCTCTTATTTGCTTCCGTTCAATGTCCTCTCATCTGAGTGGGTTTAAACGCTTGGAATTTCCTTAGTTTGTTTTGAGTTGTTTACTTTTTTAAATCAGTCCTTTACTGCAATTTCTGTTGTCGGTTGTACATCAAAAACCATTAGTGTATAAAGATGTGTCAGGTCTATTAGTAAAATGAAAAGGTTTTATAGAATTTCAAGCTCACAACGTTTTTTAAAACATTGATTTGTAACACAGTCAGGATATTAATAATGTTTTTTTTATCAGTTTAAATCATTTATTAGGTCAAAATTAATTACTAAATAAGGAGGTCATCGTACAAAGTTATTTTAACATATTACGATAATATACAGTCGGTTGAGGGTAGGGCAGAACGAAATTACAATTTGCATGATAATAGAGAACGAAATTACAATTTGCATGATAATAGCAATGATTCTGTTTTCAAGTACGCACGCACACCACACACACACACACACACTCACACATACACACGCATACACACACACACACGCGCATACATATACGACTGTCTTCTTTCAGTTTTGTTTAACAGATACACTCACAAGTGGTCGGTCTGAAGATATAGTAGAAGACACTTGCCTGAGGTACTACGCAGTGCAACTGAACCCGGAACCATGTGGTTGGGAATATACAAGGTGATTCAAAAGTCGCCATACATAGGAACAAGGGTGTTTTCGGTTTGAACGGCATTTTTTTCTAGCGGTGTCATATGAAATTGTGACCCATAATTATGACCTTAGTATCGATCTGTTGCATTTCAATCTGTTTTAGGGGTAGAGTTAGTTAGGGTTAGGGTCTTTTTTTCTTCAGAAATTTAAATAAACCCAAACTGTTTCTTAAACGAGGGACATATTCATACGGCACAGAATGTTTTTCACCTCAATACACGTCAGTGATTGGTTGAAATTGCAGAAATTGAAGAAAAAAACAACTAATATCTTAAAAACTATAAAATTTTCTCAATAAAGCCATGAGAAAATGATGTTTTATAAACACATTCTACCAGTATACGAAGTTTAAAATTTTTTTAGTTACCTAGAAATTATGTTAAAAACTGCCGTTCAAACCGAAAATATCCTTGGAATGATTTATATTTTTATAAGAAGCAGTTTTGTTTTTTGTTTAATTTAACAGGCTCTTATATGGTTACCATTGTTTTCAATACCCATTGCAATACGTTTACTCCCACTCATTGTAAACTCGTAATGGCACATCTGGTAATACGTGGGCAAAGGAGTTGGTGATGCGTTCCTTCAAATCACTTGTCTTTTATCTTTCCGCGATACACCATGCCTTTCAAATGCCCCTAAAGATAGAAATCAAAAGGGGTCAAATCAGGGAACCTAGGGGATCTTATAAACTGTTTCTTATAAAAATATAATTTTTTTTCTATGTATGGAGACTTTTGAATCACCCTGTGTATATATACTATTTACAAAAGTCAGTATGCGTGGCGTTCAGTTACTCAATAAATGAAAAAAGTTTATAGTGTGTGTGTGTGTGGTGTGTGTGTGTGTGTGTGTGTGTGTGTGTGTGTGCGTGCGCGTGCGTGTGTGCGTGCATATACACACATACATACATACATACATGAATACATACATACGTACATACATACATACATACACATGCGTACGTACGTACGTACATACATACATGCATGCATGCATACATGCGCGCATACATACATACACACATACATACGTACATATATATAACGAACTAACTGTTACTTTCTCAGATGCAGCACGGATTTTTGTCAGTGAACAGGTCGCAGTCTTAAAGCGACGAAAATATTTTGACAAATTAAACTTAAATGTTGAAGGGAATCGAACGGCTTTTGTGTGTTTCTTAAATGGCTTACAAACACCTTCCACGCTGCAACTGTTTTCGTTCCAGCACACGATCTCAGATCAAATCACTTGCTATGCAAGTACATCTCCGAGAAATATATTAAATACTAAAAAAAAAAGAAAAAAAGAAACGCAGACAGGGGCAGGGGCTGCTGAAAAGTTCCTGACTTTAAGGGTATCGCGAAAAGCCTGTTTTTTTTTTACAGGGCTTAGAAAAACTGAAGGGTGGCTGCAATAAGTATATGAATCTGAGAGGGGAATATGTTGAATAAAATCATAATTAACTGATCCTCCCTTTTATTCAAAGCCAGGAACTTTTCAGCACTCCCTCGTGGGTATAATTAAGGAGATTCAGAGAATGGCATTCATGTTGTGCAAGCGTTTTTTCACTGGAATCCTGTTACGTACAGGTATCTCTATACGATGTCCTCATTTGTCATACCATCCACTGAAAGTCCTGTGGACGATAGAAGAGCGGCGACGTGTGTAGACCCAATCGACGGAATTCTGCTATTTAAGCATATCATATAACCTTTTGTAATCTCTTTGAATTTTCAGAAAATGTTTGCGAATTTGTGTTCTACACACTGGAATTCATACGATTATAAAAAGAAAATTTGTTTTAACTTTTCAAATTTGAAAAAATTAATTTAAAAAAAAGTTTTTCGAATTTTCTTTTTTGAAATATTTCGATTTGCTTTTTCTTTAAATCACAGTTTAAAATCCAAAGAAACCGAAATTTTCGCTTAAATCCCATCAATGGACCATTAAATGTATTTATGGGGAGAAAAATATTGAAGAGCATCAATACATCAGTGACAAAGAAACGAGAATGGTACCAGATGGTCGTGAGATATGCTAAAAATAACAGCTAAATAGACCTTAAATCACACGCAAAATATTTTTTTTGTTTTTTCATGATCCTATGAATTTTCATGTGTAGGACACAAATTCGCAAGATTCTTCTGAAAGTTCCCCAAAATAAATAAGTTATGAAAGGGTTATGTGAAGTGCTTAAAACAGAATTCCGCCACCTAAGCAGCTGGAAAAGCACAGTAATTTAGCTATGCTTCAAACCATGCGAATCTGCAGCGGGACAGAATAGTCATCTGAGAAGTCTTAGAAAGGAGGTCTGAAACGGCACTGACAATGAGAAAGCGCAAGGAGACGGCCATCATCTGTGAAGATGGAGCAATCACCATGCATGTGTGTGTGTGTATGTATGT
>NC_043017.1:22950722-22958222 GCF_006345805.1 Octopus sinensis | reverse complement strand
CGAACCAGTACGCAACTGGTACTTAATTTATCAACCCCGAAAGCATGAAAGACCTCGGCGGAATTTGAACTCAGAACGTAAAGACGGACGAAGTACCGCTAAGTATTTCGCCCGGAATTCTAACGTTTTTGCCAGCTCGCCGCCTGAAAGTGCTCCAATTATATATAAATTTATAAGTTCGTCATCTGGATATAAAATCTGGAGGTTTCGAAACGATTGTCTATGTATGTATGTATGTATGTATGTATGTATGTATGTATGTATGTATGTATGTATGTATGTATGTATGATGTATGTATGTATGTATGTATGTATGTGTGTATGTATGCATGCATGCATGTATGTATGTATGTATGTATGTATGTATGTAAATTTTTTTAAAGAAAGGCCTGTGATATGCAGGACACTGGGAGAACAATGCCTGTCATCGCCATAGATGGAGGAAGCAGGTTAAGGAGGGGATCGACACTTTTGAGAGAGCACGTATCCAGCATGAAGAACTTAAGCAAGCTGCGCGAAAGCGCACGGCTCGTAAAGTGAATGGGGAAAGCTTGGTCTGCAATGTTTGCAGTCATATATGCTTGTCAAGAGCATGGTTCATTAGCCACCAACGGAGACACAAATGCAAAATATAAGTTAGTCCTAGAGTGCACAATATTCCTGAAGGTCGGCAATGGTCTTCCTCGGTCACGAGTGGACGGCCATCATGTATGTATGTATGTATGTATGTATGTATGTAAATTCTGTTATTGGTGTGAAGAGAGCACAAAATGAAGTGGAGTTCTCGGAGGCAAATCTAACAGATTATAGAATGTCTTATTGTTTGCTAAACTAAATGTGAAAATTATTCACAGATGTCCGAAGTAAAAGGCTCCAGATACTTCAAACTAGAATAATGTTTTCTGCAACAAGCAGAAAACCTGAAATTATGTGGTTCGTGGCCGCGAGCATAAAACCTGAAATTATGTGGTTCAATACTGGACTGGTACACACTTTATCGACCCTGAAAAGAGGAAAGGCAACCTCAGCCTCCGCAAAATTTTAACTCAGAACATAAAATCGAAAGAAATATTGCTAAGCATTTTATCCGGTCTGCTAACGATTCTTCTACCTTGCTGCCTTACTTTAAACTCATATGATAGATTTTAGTATTTGAGAATTTTTATCGCAACCATATGTCTGGTTAAGAGGTTCATTTCACCTTGACAGGCCTTCATGGTTTGCCTTGCCGATTAATTGCTAGTCGTTTCGCTCGTCGTACCGAGATAAATTTTTACCCTAAGCGGGTCCTAGCTCGGGTTGATATCTCCTCTGTTCTGAAACCGGTAGGATTACCCAGAAGTGATGGGAAGAGACCAGATGGTCTTACCTTTTGTCTCTGAGTAAGAAGTAGGTGTTTTATCTGGGACGCCACAGTCTGTGATTCCTTTGCTCCCTCCCGCATCCTGGATGCTGCAGTAAATGAGAGGGTCACTGCCTTCCGTATTGGAACAGAACAAAACCTTCATCAGGACTTGTGAGGAAAATATTTCTTCCATCTTGTGGCGTTTGAGACGTTTGGAGGGACTGGGCCAATAACGACGAAGTTCTTTAAGTCGTTTGGTGGCTCGCATTACCCAGGTGTCAGATGAAGCCCGTGAGGGTACTTGGCTGTTCCAACGCCTTAAAGCACACCATCGCCGCGAGCATATTGGCTGGCTTCAGTAGGTTCTGTTGAAACGTGTGGTGTGCGACCAATTGCGAAACGTGGTGTTGAATTGATGTCTTTTTCCTTCTTCTTTTCCTTCGCTCATATTTGTGCTTTCTTTGTATTTGTTTTGTATTTGTTTTGTATTTATATTTTAATATGGTTTTGTATATCCAGGAGTGGCTGTGTGGTAAGTACCTTGCTAACCAACCACATGGTTCCGGGTTCAGTCCCACTGCATGGCACCTTGGGCAAGTGTCTTCTACTATAGCCTCGGACCGACCAAAGCCTTGTGAGCGGATTTGGTAGACGGAAAGTGAAAGAAACCCGTTGTATATATGTGTATATATATATGTGTGTATGTGTGTTTGTGTGTCTGTGTTTGTCCCCCTAGTATTGCTTGACAACCGATGCTGGTGTGTTTATGTCCCCGTTACCTAGCGGTTCGGCAAAAGAGACCGATAGAATAAGTACTGGGCTTACAAAAGAATAAGTTCCGGGGTCGAGTTGCTCGATTAAAGGCGGTGCTCCAGCATGGCCGCAGTCAAATGACTGAAACAAGTAAAAGAGTAAAAGAGAGAGTATGTGTTATATATGTAATAATTATCTCTGTCGGTAATAAAAAAAAAAAATTTCCAAAGAGAAAAAAAACAGCAACGTACAACGTACTCGCGGGATTGATCTCACAATATTATATTCTTTCGGTATGTGTCTTCCACGACATTCTTGGGGGTGAAATATGATAAATGCTAACAGCGATGTTTGCGTATCATAAATATATGCAGATATCTTAATCATTGAAAACAGAATTTTGCGCGTCTAAAGGGAAGTAGCTCCTAAAAACAAGGGACTTAATACAGAAAGAAATGCTGCGATACTCCAGCGCGAACTCAGTCTGAAATTATTAAAAGTATTGTGAACAAATGGATATTCAAAATCATTTGTCCAAACTGTTCTTCGACCAAAACCTCTGCATTGTAATGTTGTTGCTAGTAAAGTTTAGACAAGTGTCTGCTTGTTTTATGGACGGACGATTAATCACCATGATATTTCCTGTATTTTTTTTTTCTATTTTATCTTTCCAAGTCTTGTACGGATTAAACATGTCTGTTGTTAGGTATCATGAGCCCACTTCACATATACATATACATACATATATATATATATATATTATATATATATATATATATAATATATATATATATATATATATATATCGGGCTGACCAAAGTCTTGTGAGTGGATTTGGTAGGCGGAAACTGAAAGAAGCCTGTCGTATATATGTATATATATATATATATGTATGTGTGTGTATATGTTTGTGTGTCCGTGTTTGTCCCCCTAGCATTGCTTGACAACCAATGCTGGTGTGTTTACATCCCCGTCACTTAGCAGTTCAGCAAAAGAGACCGATAGAATAAGTCCTGGGCTTACAAAAGAATAAGTCCCGGGGTCGATTTGCTCGACTAAAGGCCGCAGTCAAATGACTGAAACAAGTAAAAGAGTAAAAAGAGTAATGAGTATATATATATATATAGATAGATAGATAGATATGTTTCTTTATTAGCCACACAGGGCTGCACACAGATAGAACAAATTACAAGGTAGAGCTTTTCTTTTGAAGGTTTAAAAAAAAAAAAAAAATATTAAAATAAAAAATAAAATAAAATAAAAAAGGGGGGGTCGATCAAAAGGGATCGTAAAAGGAGAGAAAGAGGACAAAAAAAGGGGGGGGGGTTAAAAAAAGGGGGAGAGGAAAAAAAAATTGATCAATAGGGATCGTTATCACAGAAATGTCAATATGAAGTGTAAAGGGGAGGACAGGTGAGGTTTACCCGTGGAAAGAAAAGCCTACGGAAAAGACCACGGTAACCTCGGTCAATGAAGTCACATGTTATATTTCTTTTTTTTTTTTGCAAATAAGCAACTCTCTGTATTAATTTTTATGGTTCATAGAATCATAGTCAAGGTGGCTTCGTCATTCATACGTGCCATCCTTGCTACATTCACCCATCTTTTTTTAAAACATTCACTAGACAAAACTTGCCTCTCTACTCTCACTTTTTTCTTCAAGTGATACTTGAAGAAGTTGATGAGAGATTGACCAGAGAGGAAAGTGTTTGTCTCTAATCCTTTCAGACGCGTCCACCAGATACATTCTTTCGCCATAGCCACAAGTTTGATAAAAATAGCTCTTCCTTCCCGTTTGAAGGAAGGAGGCGTGACGATATTAACAATAGACTCGGCTGATAAACCGACACGTCCCACACGTGACAGCAGTCGTTCGACATAAGCCCACAGGTGGGAAATTGCTGGACACTGCACGATTGCGTGCAGAGCGGTTTCGTCGCTCTGCCCGCATCTCGGGCAGGTCGGCCCCGTGTTTCTCGAGCCATGCCTATAGAGCTTATCCCGAACGGGTAGCGCTTCTCGGTAGCACCGCCAGGCCAGGGATCTCTGGAAGTTGTCCATAGGTCCCGGGCCGAAAGTCGTTTGAAACAGGCGCGTCAGGTATTCCTCGTTGACGCCCAGGTTTGCCCCGAGCTCGTCGTCGTACCTCCCCTCCACTAATCCCCTATAGAATGCTTTGGTTGTGTTGAAGTCACTCATGGTCGACCCGGGACGGCAGAGTTGCTTGAGAGCAATGCGACACTCGCGGTGCCATTCGCCCTTCTTCGGCCTCTTTTTGATCCACGACTGTAGTTCGGTCATGGAGACGAGTTGCGGGAATGCGTGCCTCACAAACGGCGACCACACCTGTTCACTGTCGTCTACATAGAGCCGGAGATGTCGCAGTCTCAGCGCGTGTCTGCGCATCATCAACCACGGCATGCCCAGCCCTCCTTTTAACAGGTGTTGACAGCAAATGGATCGCCTGACCATCGGGACGCATCCTTTCCACAAGAAGCGGAAGAGGATGCGTTCTAGTTTGGTGATGGTAGGGTCGGGACAAAGGTACGACGGTCAGGCGGTAGTAGATGATGGACGCGATGTACGCGTTCACCACCTCCGCCCGACCTTTTAGGGACAGTTTCTCTCGGCCCATTGCTGGCGAGAGTGACCACCCTACTCGTTATCTCGTTCCAGTTCTTCTCCATTTGTCCAGCGTCCCACGACGGAGGTACTGGTGGACGGCATGGGCTTGATTCTCCAGGTGCCGAGCCGCAAGCCCACTGACTTTTCCCGGTTGATTTTTGCTCCTGTCACCGCTTCGTAGTCTTTCAGTGTCTCGCCGACCCGCTCGATGCTCGTGTGCTCGTGGCTTGACACTATGACGGTGACGTCGTCCGCGTATGCAGACACGCTCGTCCGCATCCTAATTCTGCGGGATGCCCCTCAGAGTCGCCAGCTTCCGCAGTAGTGGCTCAAGAGTCAATACGTATAGAAGCGCCGAGAGGGGGCATCCCTGACGGACCGAACGTGCAATGTCGAAGGGTCTCGATAGATGTCCATTTACGCGAATTACCGAACGGATTGCCTCTGTACAAGGCAGCTATCCAGCCGCGGAAGACGGGACCGAAACCAGCCACTCTCAGGACTGCCTCCAAGTATCGATGGTCTATACCCTATCAAAGGCTTTTCGATTGATCCAAGTTGATCAGGGCCCCACCCATGCAGGTTCGTTAACTACCCTGTCTATGATGTATGTGCATCAGATGGAGGTGTCATGGATGCTCGGCCCGGCACGGCGCACGTTTGTGCGTTGTCGACCAGTTTTCCATGACAAGCGCCAACCTCTTGGCTAACACCTTTGTCAAAATTTTCAGGTCTGCATTGAGCAGAGTGATTGGCCTAAAGTTATCTATAATGTTTCCCTTGTTTGGATCTTTCTTCAGCAGAGTTACAGCTCCTCGACTCACAAAACCGGGTATGCTCCCGTTTTGCTGCCAGTTGCAGTATACCGCTGCCAAGACGTCTCCAAACAAGTCTGGCATACAATAGTAAATTCGTAGGGTAGACCATCCAAACCCGGTGATTTGTCCCTCGAGCATTCTGCCATCGCTTCCCGCACTTCCGCCGCCGTGATGGCACCTTCACAGCACCCTGCCTTTCTTGTCGAGAGTCGTGACAGGCTATGTAGGTAGGCACTGAAGTCTACCCTACGTTCTTGCCCTCCACTCGTCCCGAACAGTCGGGCAAAATGCTGCTGAAAGGCCTCACACATTTTGCTTGGCTCGAGCAATTCGCGCCCCTGTTCATCTACCAGTGACCGAATGGTGGCTTTGTTGCCCTGTTGCGCCTCTGCCACCCGGGCCTCTCTCGCGCTCCAACACCTTCGTTCCTTAGAGCACGCATCCTAGCTCTGACAGCACATCCTTCGTGTTGGCGTTGAAGTGTTGGTCGAGGGCCAACCTCGCCGCCAAAACGTCGGATGCGATGCCGCTTCTAATTGCCTCTTCTAGCTTCTTAACTAGCTCACCCTCTACTCTATTTATCTATGGCTAGTGCTTTGCTGTACCTAATCGCTTCTGCTTTTACTGCTCTCTTGAGGGCAAACCACCATTTGTTGTTGATGATGGCTCCCGTCAAAGCCCTCTTTACTAGTGTGCTAATCCGGTCTCTGAAAACTTGTCTGGACGGGAATGATGCGTTCAGTTTCCAGTACCCAGGACCCTGTCTATGTGCCTTATCTAAGTCTAGCGTACACGTCACCAATTTGTGATCCGTGTAGCTGACTGTGTGGAATTGTGGACATCCTAAGTTATCCTTGTCTACTGTCCTACACAGTATCCTATCTAGATACGATCTCGACGACCCACTGCGGTTGCTCCATGTCCACGTTGGTGCATTTGGGTGGTCGAGTTAGTACCTGTCAGACAGTTGGAATCGTCTGAGCAGGTCTCTGAGGCATTTGTATCCCCTTCTGTTTCTGTCTCTACCCACGTAGTCTACATGCGTGTCCAAGGTAGCATTCCAATCCCCCACTAAGAGTAAAGGACGAGACGTTCCCAAGAATACTTCTAGACGTCGAAAGAAATCCGCCCGACCTGTTAAGGGCGGTGCGTAGACTGATACGAGTCGAAAAGCGCACCCATTGCTGCCGTCAACATCCAGAACGATCAGTCTACCCTCGGGTCTACGAATATCGTCTTGACTTCGAGATCCAAGCTCTTGTGAAAAAGTACCGCGGTGCCACTACCGCCCATCCTCGCAGACAGGGAGCGAAATAAATGTGAAACTGTCCGCCAAACATGGACTTTAGGGCCCGTGGCTCGTGGAGTCTGGTCTCACTTATGGCTATGATTCCCAAATCATGTGACTTGATGTCATTTAGGAGGTATCCTTGTTTCCAAGGAGACCCCAAGCCACGCGCATTCACACAACCAATCTTGACCATGATTCTATTGGGGTGTGTGCTTTAAAACACACAAATGAAAGTACAGAGAGTTACTTACTTGTGTCGAAAGTTTTGGCTTCCTCGTTCTTTGATGTGTCTTCGAGGAGGTTTCTATATAGTTTTTGGGACAGATATTTCTGGAAACCCCCTACAGCATTTGGGAAGAGGGCTTTGAGTTTGTGGTGTTAGATAGATAGATAGATAGATAGATAGATAGATAAATACATACATACATACATACATATATACTAATACACATCAATCTGGGCATCATACGGCAAGGAGATACATAATGGAAAACCTAATGAACTACAGCTGGGCGATTTTAATTTCTTATTGATGTATTCTTGTGTTTTTTGAGCAATGAATGTCTAAAAGAAATAGGATCTCAAAATAAATATCACAGTTAATCGGGCTTTCTATAATGTATCTGCTTTATGTATAATACACAGTTTGCTATTTTAAACTGTTTCTT
>NC_043017.1:22933222-22945722 GCF_006345805.1 Octopus sinensis | reverse complement strand
CATCTAGCAAACATCTGTCTCCCAACACGAAACAACACTTGGCTGGGAACCAGTGTCACAGTAATGATGGTGTCGTATCTGCTGTTGATGACTTTTTTGACCAACAGGATGAAAGCTTTTTTCACCAATGGGATCCAAGCACTGCAACACTGATTGTAGAATTGTGTTGACCACAAGAGGGACTATATGTTAAAAAAATAAACCTCATTTGGTCACATTCAATGAGAGTATCATGGTCAGCTGATGAAATTTTCATCTGATCCTTGTAACTACTTTTACTTTAACCATTTCAACAAATATGGACTACAATTCTGAACATGTTTGTTTCTTATTAGACCTTTTCAGTGAGGCATAAACTTCACCATAGTTGCTGAAGTAGAAATGAAAAATTCATGTTGAGTAAATCAACAATATTGTACACAAGGGGATGTGAAAAATCAGTCCATTCAGATCCAAATCATATTTTATTTAGAGGCACTATTTGCACGAAAATCTCTAGTTAAGTTAATGTTAACTTATTTCTAAATCTTACATTCAGCATTAAATACAATTAAACACCTTTCACTCCACTATGTTACTACAATACACTTGTCTACCATTTAGCAATCTGAAATCTATTCTTAAAAATCTTAATCATAACTTTCTTTCTGTTTCGTTTTTGAGCACCTCATTCCATTGGTGAATGGCTTTGATCCTCCTAGCTTCTGAACTGAAAAAATGAAAAATGAGAAACACCAACACTGACCTGTCAGAAGCTCACCATCAGATGACCATTTGTTAGCCAAATTTTCCCCAACATTTTCCCCTCTATGGTTTTCATCACTGTGTTTTGGGGTATTAATGGAAGCCAAATAATCAGCCCACTTTTGGGCCATCTCACACAGATCTTCAGCCAATGTCAAATCCGGCACACCATGCTTGGCACGGTGACGGTTATGGGCTTCCAAAGCTGACCTTTCAAGTTCCATCTTTTGCTCTTCAGGAGATCCTTCAATGCTCTTTTTTGGTTTATCCTCTGGTTTTGAATCTAAAAATTGTTTAAAACTTTCTGGAATCTAAAAAAATAAATAGAAGCCAATTAGTGAATGTTCAGAGCTGCTGATGATGTTTAAACAGGATTAAAGGTTTCTTTTCCCCTATAACTTAATCAGAACCCATTAATTACTATTACTCCTAGGTCCATTCTGACACCTTCCCAGTTCTCATCTATGAGTTAAATAGATTCTTGTAAGGGTATATTGAGATCCTTAACTGCAGTGAAAGTAATCAGTCTAGGAGGAGAAAAACTCCTAAATTGACATCCTCTTCTAAGATGTCCTAAGCCTACACAGAAGAATATGACTGATGAGGCTAAGATCAGGCATGTTCAAGAACATAAATTCATATTATGGAGGCAACTATCTCATGTCAATTTGAATTCTACTGCAGAAAGACATAGCAGGAATTGTGGAATCAGAAGAGTAGCACCTCTCCATAAGAGATTCTGTGTGTACACCTTCGGACATTTTTGTTATTTACCCCTATAATGTTGCCTTCATCCAATTCCTTTGTAGCACATAAAACAAATTATCATCATTATTATATGGTATTGTTGACTGACTGAGTAAAACTATGACCAAAGTCATTCCAGCCATGACCATCCTCTATTTCTAAGAGTACATTATTCAATGTGTCTTTCTCCTTTTTCAAGGTGGCAGGGTAGGATTGGAATATTTGGCTGCTATTTGTGTGTGTGTGTGTGTGTGAAGAAAAGTGTTGATTTCGGTGAAAAGGCAGAGCAATTAGAGCACAAAAAAAAGCATTCAAAGTGATTTTATGAGTATGACGCATTGAAGCAAGTAACGCAGTAAGGTCAATAGTTATAAGTTCATGACGCACAGAAGCACGTAAGACACTAAGGTTAACTAAGGTATAAAATAATAGGCATGCCTTTTCGCTGGGAGGCTAATTGGGCTCCTGATCCACTGAAACGGAGGGGGTTAGGTTCGGAACGCAACTAAGCCTTCGACTAAAACCTAGAGTAATCTTACGGAAGGGGGCTTGGGAGCCTCTAATAAGCAGCTTCTAATCCCGATCTATCACTAACCCATCCTAGGGGTTCTAAATGACATGGCTGTGGTGATGTGCATGGTGGGTTTGTTTAGGAGGAGGATGATTGCATTGGATTAAGGACCACTGAAGAATGAGGCTTTGGAAATCCTAACTCGTTAATTATTCCCTGCATTTCTCAAATCAAAAAAACGTGCACGTTTGAAAGCCAAAACATATGATAATGCGTCTTCGCAAAATACAAAAATGCGCTCAGTCATACAGACTGTTTGCAAATGCGCATTCAACTGTCAAGGGTAAAATTATCTCCGTCCAATCAAAAAACAGCTGGCAGTCTATTTGCGTATCTAGCTGTACGCATGCACTGCGTACAAATTTCTATGTTTTAGCGATTTTGAATGGATATGTCCATAACTGATGGGCATAAGGGGTCGGTTTATCGATTTTTTTTTAATGGCTTTCTGGGGTGACAGGGGAAAGGAAAAGTTCCTCACAACCACCCTCAGACAGCTTTGAAAGCCCATAGAAAATGCGAGCCTTTTACGTGAAAAACTGTTTTGTATAAAAGACACACAGACACACAGACATTTTGCCGTTTATAGATATAGAGATTCATTTCACTAGTGCTTGGTATTATTTCAAGCAGATTGAACTATCTTTTCAGATATGAAAGGAAGATACTGGAAACTGAATTTATTTAAAATACTGACCGTGTCTTCGCCAAATTTTTCCTCTTTTACCGTCTCAACCACTTCTCCATTCGCCTTCGTAACTTTAGTGATACATGTTGTAACATAAGTTTTGTTTTGTTGAGCCATCTTAAATGCTATACCTGAGTAATTAACTGAAAAATGATGAAAATTATTATTATTATTATTATTATTATTATTATTATTGAGTGAGAGAGCAGTGCATGCCATCAAAGTGACACTGGGGTAAAATATACGAAGCCCAGCATACCCATCATGACTACCCGTCTGATAATGGTACACCAGGCACATGCATCACAACCATATGTGCGCGACATGGTGATCTCATATCAAGATAAACAGCACATGACCTTGCAGGTGGGGCCCAGTTAGAATTTTCTTCAGGTCGAGTAGCCCATCCTGCTCAAAAGGTCCCTGAATAAGGGTTGCTTAGGATGTTGAACGAAACACCTATGTTTCCAGAGGTGAATTATTCAAACTCCAAAGAATCCCTCTCAACACATGGCTATGATGCTCCCCCACTACTTCTGCTCGTGATCAGAGATGCACGTATTGTCAGCCACTAAGGGACATGCTCAACTGGTTAAGGTCAAACAACTGACAAGCAAATCTGTGGTATTGAGCAGAATATTTGCTGTAGCCCATCTTTTTATTATTATTATTATTATTATTATTATATTATTATTATTATTATTATTATTATTATTATTATTATTATTCTTCTATGTTTGACTTTTGCTTTATGTCTGTACAAGTTGGCTCCAAGTCTCACTCAGAGACCTCAAGAGACGACAGGCTGGAAGTTCACGTTGTTATTATGCCTAGTGTGCCATATATTTGGGGTTTTTTTTTGGTGTTGTACTAGTGAATGTCTAATAAATAAATTGAAAAAAAAAAGTTTGTTTTAAACCTTGGGATTACATAGAGAGTATTTTGCGTAGGATATGAGCAGTTCCCATGAGCACTATCTTTTGAATTTCTGCCATTTTGGGGTTTCCTGGTATCTGAGTTAGGTAGCAATCAGCCCCTTTCGCTATCATTCCCAGGGCACCTATGACAACAGGTATTGTTTTAGTCTTCAGGTTCCACATTTTGCTGATTTCTATTTCAAGATCTTTATATTTGCTCAGTTTTTGGTAGGTATTGACAGATACGTTTATATTGATTGGGACAGTTATTATTATTATTATTACTATTATTATTATTATTATTATTATTATTATTATTATTATTATTATTATTATTAGTATTATTATTATTATTATTATTATTGAGTGAGAGAGCAGCACATGCTATCAAAGGGATATTGGGGTACAAATATATTCATCATGACTACTCGTCTGAGAAGTGTACACCAAGCACACACAAATCACAATCATTATTGATATTATTATTATTATTACGGTGCCAGTCTGAAAACTACAATAAGTGTTTACAAATCTTGTATTTGGAGTACACTTTTGTATAGGGCAGAAGCATAAACTCGCTCCTACAGACATTTAAACAAACTTGAAACCTTTCGCATGTGCTGTCTGTGCAATATCTGCAATATAAATGGCAAGATAAGATATAAAATATTAAAATCTTTAAAGAAATGTGATATCTCCAATATCAAAACCATGCTGCAGGGAATTTAAAGCAGTTGGGTCGGACATGTTCAAATGAAAGATGATCGCATTCCAAAAATTTTTTGTATGGCCAACAAGAAGAGACACACCGTGGAAAAGGTAGGGTCCTTACGTATAAGGATAACTAGAAGCAATCACTAAAGTCTTCACAACTTAATTTGACATCCTGGGAAAGTAAAATGTGCCGTGAAGCATCAAAACAATTTGAGTTGAAGAAACAGAACAATGAAAGAATTATATCCTGCAATCAACCAGCCACATTTGTCCAATCTCAGACAAAATCATTGTCCTCTAAAACCAGTGATATCGGCATTTGACATTCTTATAGAGTATCCACTTTTCACCACCGGTCAGTTGATAGTTCTAAAATGGAGATTTTTTTTCTCGTGTGAATAAAGGGCAGTGCAGATATCGACACGTTATTGTCGATTGTTTTCACTCAGTTCATGTGGAACCCACTTGCCAAGCTTAGAGACGATTTCAAGTTCTTGCAAATGGCGAAGGACTGTCGTGAAATATATTTTGGGGATTTTCGGGAAACAACAATCCAACAACATACGCAAAATTCGAGCGTAAATATAAATTAATTATTACAAATCGTAAAATACAGTAAATATAAATTAATTACGTTACATTACGAACAGCAGTTTTGTTACAATGTATTACATTTCTAAGGCGGCGAGCTGGCAGAAACGTTAGCACGCCGGGTGAAATGCTTAGCGGTATTTCGTCTGCCACTACGTTCTGAGTTCAAATTCCGCCGAGGTCGACTTTGCCTTTCATCCTTTCGGGGTCGATTAAATAAGTATCAGTTACGCACTGGAGTCGATATAATCGACTTAATCCGTTTCTCTGTCCTTGTTTGTCCTCTCTGTGTTTAGCCCCTTGTGGGTAGTAAAGAAATAGGTATTTCGTCTGCCTTTATGTTCTGAGTTCAAATTCCCCCGAGGTCGACTTTGCCTTTCATCCTTTCGAGGTCGATAAATTAAGTACCAGTTGTCCCCTCCCCCAAAATTTCGGGCCTTGTGCCTAGAGTAGAAAAGAATATATAACATTTCTGCATTTAAACCGGGGTTGTCTGTAAGTAGATTGTCTAGTAGTCCTAGTAGATTTTAATTTTTAATTGACTTATAATTTACATAAATTATTTTATGTTAATTTTTAATCGATTTTTAGTTTAGATTTAATCATGGACAAATTTTTATTGAAACCTCAGAAAAACGAGAAAGTGAGTCATAGCAAACAAGACGAACATCAGAATAAAAAGTTCACATCATCAAAACGAAAATATAATGAAAATTACATCCGATATGGTTTTATATTATCGGAAAAGGTTAACTCGGTTCCTTTTTGTATGGCTTGTTTAACAACACTCTCAAATGAAACGATGGTTCCCAGTAAACTTCAATGTTATTTAATAACAAATCATCCGAAAAATAAGGACAAACCAAAAGAATACTTTTAGATGCTAAAAAATAATTCTAAAATTTAATCAAAAAGGCTGAAGAAATTTCACTCAATTCCCGAGAAAGCTCAAAGCGCTAGTTACAAGATAGACCAGCTTTTGGCAAAGAAGAAAAAAGCGTGTTCTGATGCCAAAAACATTATTTTACCAGCCTTAGAGATCGCCGTTGGCACAATGGTTAGTGATGAAGTCATTAAACAGATTAAGACCATTCCTTTGTCTGCCCACACGATTTCTCGTAAAATTCAAGACATTTCGTGTGACATTGACGATCAGTTCCGCGAACATTTCATTGAAGCAAAAAGGAAACTCGAAAACTCGCGGGCCTTACAAATCGATGCAAGTACAGACACCAGCAGCAAAGCTCAACTAATTTCATTTCTGCGAATCATCAGAGGTGGTAAAATCATATGTCAGTTTTTCTTTTGTTGTGAATTGAAGGAAAGAACAACAGTAGATGTCTTTAACTCGGTACGCCAAAATGTCGTACTGAGAGGGAGCAGTGGCAAACTTGTATTACCGTTGATACTGATGGTGCTCCATCCATACAGGGTAAAAAAAAAAAAAGGCTTCGTGGCTGATATATTACAAAAACATTCACAAGTTGAAAATATACGTTGCATGATTCTCCGCGAAGTTTTGGTGTCAAAATCTCGGCTTGATTGTCTCCTGAAGACGATGGACAATGTTTTTAAAGTGGTGAATTACATAAAATCCCATTCCCTGCGGTGCAGACTTTTTGCATCATTATGTGAAACTATGGATTCTGATTTTAAGTGTTTACTGCTTCATACCGAAGCAGTGTTGGAGAGTGGACTCTGGAGAAATTCAGAAGATTTTCAAACATATTTTTTTTGTATCAAACAGGCTTCTCCCATTGTTTTCATGTGCGTTGTGCAAAGAAAAAAAAGACTAAAAAGAAAAAATCCAGAAGGTGGGGAGTGGGTGTTCATAAATTTTCAAAACTTTTTTCTTAAAAAGCTTTCCTCCATCATTTGCGAGTGAGTGGCAGAAGAAAATTTGAAAAATCACGGTCAAAACGAAGAAAGTCCAACTAATTTGAGTGTGCTATTCCGAAAATCTGTCAAGGCATTATATTGCGAAAACCCGGCAACGATCGGATACTCAGCCAGTATCCGTATTATATATATATATATATATATATATATAATATATATATATATATATATATATATATATATATATATATATATATATATATGTATATATATATATATTCAATATTTAAAGTTAAAAGCAAGAGATGCAAAAAGACACCTACCTGTGAGACGAGGAAAAAGCAAAATTCAGTCGCGTTGTGGACGATGCGCACCTTTGATCAACCAGAAGACAATCGCGCTTCAATCTGCAGTAGTGTGTTTCGTTGTTACCCCCGTCTTATATATGTCACAATCCTAATCTTCCGCCTCTCCTTCCTCATTTTTGATAAGGCAATCTTAATATCAGTCATTTGTAATGTACTGGAAGAGTGATCAGAGCGTTGCATCCGGTCTATGTCAGTCAGAATATATATATATATATATATATATATATATATATATATATATATATATATATATATATATATATATATATATAGAGAGAGAGAGAGAGAGAGAGAGATACATAGATAGATAGATATAGGTAAAGTATATGCACGTATAGACATACAATCATAGCAATGTAATTTAATTACTGAAAACATGCATGTGTGCATACATACATACATACATACATACATACATATATGCATATACACACACACGTACACTTACAAATAGAAACTCACAGGCATGAGTATGTGTGTGTGTGAGTGTGTGAGAGTGTGTGGAATCACAGTATTTATATGGATTTTTTACTCTTCCTGGTTGTTACCCTTGAACAAGTTGTCTTTCGCTTTTTCATCATTCGTACAATTACATACATACATACATACATACATACACCGGAGGCGCAATGGCCCGTTAATATATATGTTTTATAATTCACTAATTCCAGATACTGACTATGGCCCCGATGGGGTACCACCTTGAAGGGTTTTAGTCAATATATATGTTTTATAATTCACTAATTCCAGATACTGACTACGGCCCCGACGGTGTACCACCTTGAAAGGTTTTAGTCAATATATATGTTTTATAAATCACTAATTCCAGATACTGACTATGGCCCCGATGGGGTATCACCTTGAAGGGTTTTAGTCAATATATATGTTTTATAAATCACTAATTCCAGATACTGACTACGGCCCCGATGGGGTACCACCTTGAAGGGTTTTAGTCAATATATATGTTTTATATTTCACTAATTCCAGATACTGACTACGGCCCCGATGGGGTACCACCTTGAAGGGTTTTAGTCAATATATATGTTTTATAATTCACTAATTCCAGATACTGACTACGGCCCCGATGGGGTACCACCTTGAAGGGTTTTAGTTAATATATATGTTTTATATTTCACTAATTCCAGATACTGACTATGGCCCCGATGGGGTACCACCTTGAAGGGTTTTAGTCAATATATATGTTTTATAAATCACTAATTCCAGATACTGACTACGGCCCCGATGGGGTACCACCTTGAAGGGTTTTAGTTAATATATATGTTTTATATTTCACTAATTCCAGATACTGACTATGGCCCCGATGGGGTACCACCTTGAAGTGTTTTAGTCAATATATATGTTTTATAATTCACTAATTCCAGATACTGACTATGGCCCCGATGGGGTACCACCTTGAAGTGTTTTAGTCAATATATATGTTTTATAAATCACTAATT
This sequence comes from Octopus sinensis, assembly GCF_006345805.1. Taxonomy (NCBI): domain Eukaryota; kingdom Metazoa; phylum Mollusca; class Cephalopoda; order Octopoda; family Octopodidae; genus Octopus; species Octopus sinensis. Next base: position 22,937,086 of record NC_043017.1, on the reverse strand, counting down.
CCAGATACTGACTACGGCCCCGACGGTGTACCACCTTGAAGGGTTTTAGTCAATATATATGTTTTATAAATCACTAATTCCAGATACTGACTACGGCCCCGATGGGGTACCACCTTGAAGGGTTTTAGTCAATATATATGTTTTATATTTCACTAATTCCAGATACTGACTACGGCCCCGATGGTGTACCACCTTGAAGGGTTTTAGTCAATATATATGTTTTATAATTCACTAATTCCAGATACTGACTATGGCCCCGATGGGGTATCACCTTGAAGGGTTTTAGTCAATATATATGTTTTATAATTCACTAATTCCAGATACTGACTACGGCCCCGATGGGGTACCACCTTGAAAGGTTTTATTCCAGATACTGACTACGGCCCCGATGGGGTACCACCTTGAAAGGTTTTATTCCAGATACTGACCAGATACAACATGACGGGACACAACACTGAACTCTGTGTTTCTCACCACAAAGCCAGACCTGCACCTCCTTATGTTGATTCAAGCAGAACAATAATATTGAGTAAAGTATACTAGCCATCTCATTATGGCTAACCACTAAGGGTGGGTGTTACTGTAGCTTTTAGCCCCAGGAGATCATCGTCTCCAGCTGGCTTTAGGCACACTTTCTGTGCCCTTATGGTATTTGCAAAGGGAGGTCATCCCCTCTCGTAAACCTAAGTGATACGCACGGACTGCAGTTTCGAGGTTTTTGCCTCTTGTCAAATAATATTGAGATTTGACGTAAAATTGTATAGAATTGCTGTTATATACGCTGATACATTTTAGCTTTTATCATTTTATATGCCCTAAGCAGTCTCGTTTCAGTTTAAAGCCATTTTGAGAAAGATGTTTTACGTTTATTTTTCCCGATTGAATAAAAGACGTTTTTATATTCGCGATGATTATTCTCACCTCTCCCTCTCCCTCTCAATCTTTCTTGCTCTGTCTCTCACTCAGCCCCTCTCTCTCTCTCTCTCTCTCTCTCCTTCACTCTGCCTCTCATATATTCCCTTGCTTCCTTTTTCAAATCAATTCTTCCTGGTTTTCTCTCATCGTACACCCTACCCTGATTAAAAAGAAAGCATACAATGTCGCCAATCCAATCGTGACATAGCAATTATATCCACACACACACACACACAATCATACATATGTTCATACGTATACACATACACACACATAAACGCACACATATACATACATTCATTGATGCATATAAGCATGCATACATACATACATACATACGTACGTACGTACATACATACATACATACATACATACATACATACAACATACATACATACGTACGTACGTACGTACGTACATACATACATACATACTACATACATACATACATACATACGTACATACATACATACATACATATATACATACATGCATACATACGTACGTACGTACATACATGCTTGGGTATGTTGCCCGGAAGCTTGAAGAAGACAGTAGAATTGACATGAAGCGTAGCCTCTCTTAGACACAAGACCACTACATCACATCACATCACATTTTGAATGCTATGCGTCTGCGATCCAGGAACAGGAGATGACCACAAAGTATCTAGTGAACAAGAGAGACAATGACGCTCTTGTAATCCGAAGGTGCAACCGCAGGTGTAGGCTATGTCATGTTTCTGTGGAAGAGATCACGCATGTGATTAGCACCTGTCCTAAAATGTTATCACGGTATTACTTCCTTATGCGGCACGATGTCATCGCTAAAACAATTTACAATGCCATCTGCAAAAATTACTGTCCTGAAATAAACTTCGAAAGTCCCTGTGTTTGTTTGGTAGTATATATATATATATATATATATATATATATATATATATATATATATATATATATAAATTAATAATAAAATATTAGGGAATAAATCCAAACTTACAGGGAAAAATCAGATTTAGGATTAAATCCAATTTTATAGTATAAAATATTATATTATATCATATTATATTAAATTAGGGATAAAACCACTATTAGGCAAATCAAACAATGAAAAACATAAGCCAATACATAAAATTAATTAATTTATATTATTCTAAAAATATATCAAAAGTATTAAAAGTTTAATAAAAGATAAAGAGTAAAACACTACGATCGTTTCATGGCTGTACAATTCGTAATAATTCGAGTTATGGTTACAGTCAATCTTCAGGTTAATTGAAATATTTAAAATATAATCAGAAATATTTAAACAATATTTTTAAGATATAAATAATATAATAATTTTACTTATAATAAGCTCTATAATCAAACTAGAAACATAAAACTTAACAATTATGATTATATCAAAATCGACTATAATGTTAATTATTAATTTTAATTTATAAGGTAGGAAACCCACCAATAATCTAATATCGGTATTAGTCTATATCTAATTACATAAATATTTAAAAATGACTAATATATATAAATTATCAATGAAAATATATAAATATATATAAATATTAAGATCTAAAATAATCTTTATAAATAAATATATATGCACATATAATACAAACCTAATAAATTAATTTTTCATATTTAAAGATGAAATAGCTAATTTCAAAATACAAATAAACAAACTTAAACGAATTTTCAGAAATCTTATGTAAAATACTTATAGAAATAATCAATTCGTAGTAATATAGTATCGAATAAATACTATAAATACTATAAATATAATTATCAATGGGAATAACTAGCGAATATCAATTTAAAGAAAGAGATATATTTAGGAGTTTACAAAGAATTTGAGATGAACCAACCTGTTTTCTTAGCATCAAACAAACATGATTTTTATAGAACTTCTAATACTTTTTTGTGTATGTATGTAGATACTTCCAAACAAACATGATTTTTATTGAACTCCTAGTACTTTTTGTTTAATATTTTCTCAATTATTTCCTTGTAAACTGTTTTTAACATTTTCTTTAGGTGTTTTCGCTAAATAAACACTCACAACGCCCGGTCTGGGAATCGAAACGGCGATCCTACATCTTTAATCAGCATAAGGTTAAACTTATTTTGCTCATTTATAATATACTCACTTATATGGTTCTCTTGTGTTTTTTTTTGCAACCAAACCTGTCTGTCGGGATGTATATGTGCGTATATACTCATACAGATTCCCACATTTACTAGAGTGTATCAGATATTTATGATTTATAACTGGCGCAGGAGTGGCTGTGTGGTAAGTAGCTTGCTAACCAACCAAATGGTTCCGGGTTCAGTCTTGGCAAGTGTCTTCTGCTATAGCCCCGGACCGACCAATGCCTTGTGAGTGGATTTGGTAGACGGAAACTGAAAGAAGCCTGTCGTATATGTGTGTATATGTATATATATATATATATATATATATATATATAATAGGTGTGTGTGTGGTGTGTGTGTGGTGTGTGTGTGTGGGGTGTGTGTGTGTTTGTCTCCCTAGCATTGCTTGACAACCGATGCTGGTGTGTTTACGTTCCCGTCACCTAGCGGTTCGGCAAAAGAGACCGATAGAATAAGTATTGGGCTTACAAAGAATAAGTCCCGGGGTCGATTTGCTCGACTAAAGGCGGTGCTCCAGCATGGCCGGAGTCAAATGACTGAAACAAATAAAAGAGTAAAAGAGTAAAAGAGATCTATTCGTGCATATAGATCTATGTATGAAAGGGAACAATAATACTGTGTTTTGTTGCAACATTTTACAGAGTTGCTTAATGTATCGCTTTTTGCGTTGTCATTGAGGTCAAGTATCATTAAAGGCTCTTTTCGCAAAGACGTTTTATGCCTATCTTCCTGATTGAATCCTCAACATATCATTTTCACCCTATTTTTATACTCACAACTTTCTCGATCACACTCTCCCCTC
>NC_043017.1:22885087-22933122 GCF_006345805.1 Octopus sinensis | reverse complement strand
TACATACATATACACATACGCACACGCACACACACACACACATATATATATATGTATTTATGTATGTATATATATATACATATTTCACTGAATGCTCGAAATGAGGAGTAGATGGACAGCCGACAACTGATGAAGGGTCTTTGCTCTGTGTTAACCTGTTCTGTTTTCCATTTTTTTCTCTTGTTTACGTATTTCAATTTATTGGTACCGTTGGTGACACCCTGTACCCATATACGCATGTGTGTGTGTATATATATATATATAATATAATATTATTTATTATTATTATTATTATTAGTTGTAGTAGTAGTAGTATATATACACATTTACATATATATATATATATATATATATATATATATAACATACATGCATAAATACAAACATATATATATGAATATATATATATATACAAACATATATAATACATACATACATACATACCATACATATATATATATATATATTATATATAGATTATATATATATAATATATATATATCTATATATATATATATATATATAGTATTCCCAAACATGAAAACAGAAAGAGAAAACACAACAACGCAAGGACGTGGAACAAATATTGTATTATTGGACGCTCAGGAAGGAAGGGAAGAAGGAGGGTTTGACGTTTCGAGCGGAGCTCTTCGTCAGAAACATAGGAAAAGGAAAGATCCAGAGAAGGGAAGACGGAGTAAAAAAAATCGCCAACGGTACACACGCGGTCACATTCCACAGATAGGATTCAGAGATTCTTCGTATGGACGATGCTTAATAGTGTTCGGAAGACTTGAACTTTCCGATGTGTTTGCAAGGCATCAGCTCTGCAAGGTAAGGAATGCTATGATAGGGATCAAGTTGGGCGGGTACAAAGGCAATTAGGCGAATAAACCAATTAGACTCTCCAAATATATTTAATATGTTATATCTAATATAATTAATATATTTAAAGTGTCTAATTTGTTTGTTCGCATAATTGCCTCTCTATATATAATATCTATGTTCCGGGTTCAGTCCCACTGCATGGCATCTTGGGCAAGTGTCTTCTACTATAGCCTCGGGCCGACCGACGTCTTGTGAATGAATTTGGCAGACGGAAACTGAAAGAAGCCCGTCGTATATATATATATGTGTGTGTCCTCCCAACATTGCTTGACAACCGATGCTGGTGTGTTTACGTCCCCGTAACTTAGCGTTTCGGCAAAAGAAACCGATAGAATAAGTACTAGGCTTATAAAGAATAAGTCCTGGGGTCGATTTGCTCGACTAAACACGGTGCTCCAGCCTGGCCGCAGTCAAAAATGACTGACACAAGTAAAAGAATAAAATAATATGTATAAGTATGAATGCATACTTGCATGTATATATGTATATATATATATAATATATATATATATATATATATAAATAACTCCGAATGATCCGTCCTTGTTTTCCTTTTTTTATTTCCCCTAACTGTCTGGATATTTTGCGTTCTTATCCCATTTTGGTATTATATATATATATACACACACACACACCACACACAATATATATATATATATATATATATATATATATCTATATATATACACACACACACACGTATTGCGAGCGCTCGCACTCGTGTGTGTGTGGTGTAATATATATATTATATATGGTTATCCCAAAAGTTCGTAGAAAGTTTTGGAAAATAATGGTCTTTATTTTGAGAATAATTTTTGTTGTTTTTGTTAGTATTTGGCGAGTAAAAATTCAATTTTCGCAAGTGTTTACGAACTTTTGGGACAACCTAATATATATATATATATATATATGGCCTGCTCGCTTAGCCAGATGGGTGGCGTCATTTGGAGGCTAAAAACAATGCAAAGCGCATTGTGACCAGCGATGTGTAGCAGCATCTGATAGCCTGGTCGGTCACGGTGATATATATATATTATATATATATATATATCTATATATATATATATATATATATATAGAGAGAGAGAGAGAGAGAGAGAGAAATGTATAGAGAGAAAAGAGAATGAGAATTGAGAGTAAAAAACGTCTATAATTGAATCGTGTGGGTAAGAGTAAAATGTCTTCGTGACAAGAGCGTTAATTAAATCGTGACGGCAAAGAGGAAAAGCGATCCCTATCAAATTTACACTAATTCCATGTAATGTTATACCAAACACATATATTGTTTTCCAATATTAATTTCCAATATTAATTTCAAATCTAACGTAGTTAGATTTGTTTATTTATTTGTGGATTTACTTAAGTCATTGAAGTGTGTCCATGATAGGTTTTATTACTAGTGTTGCTTAATATGCATGGCTAAAATTGCTGTTCCTTTTCAGATAGCATAAGAAAAAGATAATTAAAATTCATTAAAATGACAGATCTATCAGGCTTTCAAAGAGGTCAAATTGTTGGTGCTCGTATGGCAGGCGCTAGCGTAAAGAAAGCAACCGAAATGTTTGGTGTATCAAGAAGTATTGACTCGAAAGAAATGGCAGACTTTGAGATAGGGAAAAACCTCCTCGTCGAGACAAAACTCCAGAAGAAAACCAAAACTTTCAGATAGGGACCGTCGGACTCTTACGCGAATTGTTAGAAAGGATCACAAAAGTACAGCTCCCAAAATTACTGCAGTGCTTAATGACCACCTCGAGAACCCAGTTTCCATAAAAACTGTTTGCCGGAAGCTGCACACAGCCGGATTTCAAGGGAAGGCTGCAATCAGAAAACCATTACTTTCAAAAACAAACTTTGCAAAGCGTTTAGAGTGGAGTTAAAAACTTACAGAATTGGTCCCTAGAGCAATGGAAGAATGTTATTTTCTCGGACGAGTCATCCTTTACCTTATTTTCGACCACCGGCCGAGTATACGTGTAGAGGCAGCCAAAAGAAGCATTTGGTCCAGACTGCTTTCTTCTAACTATTAAACATGGAGGAGGATCTGTGATGATCTAGGGGGCTATATCTTGGAATTCAGCCGTCCAATGGTTTCCCATCACGGCAGAATCAATAGTCAGACTAAGCATTTTATCTAATCAAATTCATGCCATGGTTGCGGAACTGTTTCCGGAGGGAAACGCAATCATTCATCATGATAATGCCCCAATTCATACAGCTAAAGTTGTTACTGAATGGCACGAGGAACATTCTAGAGAAGTTGAACATCTTGGTTGATAACTTTGTGGGTGTTTACCAAGTCCATCGCTTATCAACCATCGTACAAACAATAACTCTGAGCACCTTTTCAAACTCCACCCATCTAACACCCGTGGACATATTTACAAAGTAAGAAAACAGCACAGCTCCCATGACTTCAGGAAACATTTTTTCAAGCTGAGAGTTGCTGAAGCGTGGAACAAACTGCCGGCATCAGTTGTTAGTTGTCGGAGCACTGCATCCTTCAAAACTTCCATGCTTCCTGAGATTCGCCAACACTACACCTGATTTTTTCCCCTCCATACACACACAAGCATGTATCTGACTCATACATTGTTCGCTTTCCAGACATTTCTACATTACTGCATGTACTTTATATGCACTGTCTGACAAGTTGTGGTGCACCTGAGCACTGTATACAATAATTTCATTATTATTATTATTTATTTTATATCTTATCTGGCCACCACAGTCCTGAACTTTTCCAAGTGTTATAATTTGTCCTGTACTTTTCCAGATTTATAATCTTAAGAATATTATTTCTCTTGCTCGCATTTTCCCATGTAATATAAATATGCATGCATATCCACATCAGGGATGCTACTAATGGATTTTTCCACCCAGATCTGTTTTTTTTTTTTTTTTTTTTAGCAATGATGCCTTTATAGGTTTTAATTTCCAAATTTACATTAAATATGGGTTTTAAAGTTAGTTTTGGCTGCAAACTTAACTTTTAAAGAGAATCCAGTGTCATACTCTTTGTATGATTTAGAAAGGATCACAAAAGTACACCTCCCAAAATTAGCGCAGTGCTTAATGATCACCTCGAGAATCCAGTTTCCACAAAAACTGTTTGCCGGAAGCTGCACAAAGTCGGATTTCAAAGGAAGGCTGCAATCAGAAAACCATTACTTTCAAAAACAAACTTTGCAAAGCGTTTAGAGTGGAGTAAAAACCCACAGAATTGGTCCCTAGAGCAATGGAAGAATGTTTTTTTCTTATATATTATTTTTGTTATTTTAATAAGTTTGTTAATAAATCTAATTTTAACTGTATCTAATAAATCCACGAATATGCAAAAAATCACGTTTTCGAAATGTACGAAAGTTGCCCCTCATCTAATACCTTGTAGACTTTCTATATATCATCCACAATCGTCTCACGTAATGAATTTATCGATACAAATATTGTATGTGATGGAATTGCCGATCGAGCGCGTTCATTATTTGTTTATAATTGTATCATACCGGGCAGCTACAAGCAAGCTGCAATGCGTTGGTGGCCGTTTGTACAATTGTCTGAAATTCTGACACCACCAGTTGACAGCTTGACTGTGTTGGTGGTGTACGCTTCGATTGTTACTCGTGGTTTAATGTTTGTTTAACAACATTTCGAGTGAGTGTTTTTGTTTTGTAAACTCTTTGCGAAATAATGGCAGACAATAGTGTGTCAAAAAAGAGGAAGTGGTACACCCAAAATTTCAAGAAGTCGTTGTTACACATTCATATGTATGTGTTTGCATATGCCAAACCACATCCCCACTCTTGGCACTATTTTGTTAGTGAACAGTACAACTGTGTGTAAAGTATATAATGTATTACTACGCTGAATGTCGTCGTCCGTGTATCACGTAATGAAAATAAACACGTAAACATAACAATGGTTTTCAATTGGTTATCTTTCCCATTAGAACTCAAACACACACACATAACATGGTGGCAGCGGTAAATAATTAAACGGAAACAATGCCTTTACAAAAAATCTGAACTACACATAACAGTCGTGGTTGGAGGATGCTGAGCTTAAAGATTGGTTAGGGCAAGATGATACAAATCCTGACACCTGCTACTGCGTTTGTTGCAACGTTGTATTAAAAAGTGTTAACAAATCAATGCTGTTAGCTCATAAAAACACTGCCAAACACAAGAAAGCTTTTGATTGTGCGAAATCTACTATTAAATTAAATTTATTTATTGTTAAAAAAAACAGATGATACATTAAATGAAAAAGTAGCTATGGCAGACTTGCTACTAACAGGTCATGTTGCTGAACATCACGTACAATATAAATTACTTACTCTTACTCTTTTACTTGTTTCAGTCATTTGACTGCGGCCATGCTGGAGCACCGCCTTTAGTTGAGGAAATCAACCCCAGGACTTATTCTTTGTAAGCCTAGTACTTACTCTATCGGTCTCTTTTGCCGAACCGCTAAGTAACGGGGACGTAAACACACCACCAATAGTTGTCAAGCGATGTTGGGGGAACAAACACAGACACACACATACATATTTATATATATATACATATATACGACAGGCTTCTTTCAGTGTCCGTCTACCAAATCCACTCACAAGGCATTGGTCGGCCCGAGGCTATAGAAGAAGACACTTGCCCAAGGTGCTACGCAGTGGGACTGAACCCGGAACCATGTGGTTGGTAAGCAAACTACTTACCACACAGCCACTCCTGCACCTTAGTTGAAATTTATAAAAAGGCTTTTTCCGATGGTGAAATAGCTAAAAATCTACAAAAATCAAAACATTAAGCAAGATAGAATTGCACATTATGAATGAAATGAAATCTTGGAAATTCTCAAGAAACAAAAGCTTTCATCATTTCTAGATGAGAGTTCGGACATCTGTAACACAAATCTTAGCAATAGTTGATCGTTTTTTTTTTTTAACGAACAATCGCTTAATGTCAAGGATGCTCTTCTGGATGCAATTGTAATAGAAAATGGTTCGTCTCAGGGTTTGTATGATGCTGACAAGTCTACGCTTACAAAAGAAGATGTATCTAGCAGCAACATACTTGGATTTGCCAGCGATAATTACTCAACAATGATAGGTAACATGAGCGGGTTTCAAAAGTTATTCTGAAACAATATTCCGACTATTTACAATAGGCTGTGTTTTCTATTCGTTTGCACGGTGAGGCTGTACGAGTCACCCCCACCCGCATCCCACAAAAAAAAAAAAAAAAAAACCGTGCTTTCGGATTTTTTTTTTTTCTTTCTCATCGGATTCCTAGGTTTTCGATGACGGAGATTCCGAATATGCAAAAAATCACGTTTTCGAAATTTCGAATTCCTTCTCCCACCCGCCCAGTTTTTTTAATTTGTAACTTTTTTGAATTTTTTTTTTTTTTTTTTTCAATCTACGTGGAAAAATACGTGCACAACAATCTCTACAGCTCACTGAAAATGAACGGCTGAGTGGCGAGGGGTGTGTGATTTAAATTTGGAGTTTTTCATATAATATTTGAAATTAATTAATGTTTTGTTTGCCATATTGTTACTCTCCGTATTTTTCCCCGTAGACTGAAAAAAAAATATTTGAAAAAAGTTTAAAATTAAGGCAGGGGTGGGAAGTGTGAATTAAAATTTTTGAAAACGTGATTTTTTTTTTGCATATTCGGAATCTCCGTCATCGAAAACCTAGGAATCTGCTGAAGAAAAAGAAAATTCCGGAAGCTCGGTTTCATAAAGGACTTAATTTCTTTCTTTTCTCGAAGTAGCAAACGTCAAAATGACTTCAATATGATAGTGTTGTTGGCACAAAAGAAAACAAAATTCCAAAGCTTTCGCAAACAAGATCGTTGTCACGTGAAAATGTGATTAACATTATAACAGAACCGTGGGATACTCCTTGTACTTTATTTTCAGTCAGAAGCTAAAGCAGAAAAAGTGGACGGAGCAAAAAGGATCTCTGAAACAATGATTAACAAAGGGACGAAGCACATGGAACACTTTCGACTGCAACTGTATCCAGTGAATATAAAAGTATCCTTAGTTGCTTTATAAAAGAGGATGTTTTAACTGTATCTAAATTATTAGATATTGATATCAATAGCACAACAAATCACAAAGATGAACAAAACCCCATCGTTGGTCACTCAGCTAGATACAAAACCGATTGCAAATTTTTTTTAATAGAATCATGCTCTTTCCTCTCGATGAAGCTGGAGTATTTGGCCTCTTAGAAATACTTGATCCAAAAGTAGCGTACGATCTCATTAACTCTCCTCAGTCGATAATTCCCTTTCCAGCAAACACACTTGATGAACTAGACGATGAGTAGAGATTATTTCGGCAATATTCAGAAACTCGAGTCTATGTTTATCATAAGTTGAAGACGGGGAGGATGGCTTCTCTTTGCAAATACTGATAGGGCACAGAAAGTGTGTCTATTAGCCAGCGGAGGAGGTATCCTCCTGGGGCTACAAACTACAGTAGCATCCACCTTAGGGGTAGCCATATTTAAATGGCAAAATATACGTCGTAAAAATATTCCTGTTTCCTCAAAAAGCATCCCTGAATTCTGGTATTCCATACGCAATCTTAAAGACGGATTTGACCACTCTAAATTTGAGAGGCTGTCACAATTCATGACTAATTTATCAGTGTGCGTGAAGCGCATATTTTCCTAAGTACCTCATTCATCAGCGTGCGTGAAGCGCATATTTTCCCAAGTAAATTGCACAAGGTTCACTAATAGGTTGAAGGCCGAAACAATCACCAATCGTCGCCTGCTGAACAAGCAATTACAAAAAAGGGTGAGTCATGCATTTCTTGGGAGCTGAATGCTATACTTATCAAAGATGCAGTGGATAGGTCTTGCCATCGTAGATATACGAGTAGACTGAACTTCAAAAATGAAGAAAATGAGTCTAGCACCATTGAAGGAGTGAATGAAGATGTGGATGTGTATGAAATTGACAATTAGTTGCCATATGATATAAAGTATTAAATTCTGTATTCATTTTGTCATGTAACCATATTTTATCATTGAATTATCAATTATATACCTATTTTCTAACATCGAGCTTTTCTGCAGCAAATAATCTGGGTGTTTTATTTTTTGAGGAGTGGCAACCCTGATTCACATGTATGTAATTGTGATATGGTATGTTGTTTTTCTTATTCAGTGTAGCGTGAGAGAAAAACAGGAAGAATAGATTTCAAAAGTTGGAGAGAGAAAAACATGGGGTGGGGGGAGTGAGTGAGGGCATGATAAGGAGATTCAACCAGGAAGATATACTCATTTACTTGTTTCAGTCATCTGACTGTGGTCATGCTGGAGCAACACCTTTAGTCGAGGAAATCGACCCCAGGACTTATTCTATCGGTCTCTTTTGCCGAACTGCTAAGTTTCGGGGACGTAAACACACCAGCATCGGTTGTCAAGCGATGTTGGGGGGGGGGTACAAACACAACACACACATATATATATACGACGGGATTCTTTCAGTTTCCATCTACCAAATCCACTCACAAGGCTTTGGTCGGCCCGAGGCTATAGTAGGAGACACTTGCCCAAGGTGCCATGCAGTGGGACTGAACCCGGAACCATGTGGTTGGTAAACAAGCTACTTAACACAGAGCCACTCCAATACCTATATGAGTAAAATATTTTTGTCTATGAAGGACTTTTACTAAAATGTTATCTCAAAGAATGACAAAGAAATCCTTGCTAACATTAAGCAAACCTATACAACGTTACACTTTGAATAAACATACTCGGTTATATTTGTTTATCCATTTGTATATTTACGTGTTTAGCTTACTTCGCTACAGCCATATTCAAGCACAACTTTTTTTTTTATTTATCTTTCACTTAGATCAGACAGTAGACTTGTGGCCATGCTGGGGCACCACCTTGAAAAATTTATACTTGAACGAATCAACTCCGGTACCTTTTTATTCCCTTTAAAGTCTAGTACTTATTCTATCGTCCGTTTTGTCAAACGGCCAGGTTACACGGACGTAAAAACACCAACACTGGTTGTCAAGCGGTGATGGTGGGGGGACAAACACAGACACAAATATATCCCACTTGAGGATTTTCTATGCACTGGGAGTTGCATCTGATGTTATTGCATTGTCCCACGCTAAGAAGGGAGCAGTGCATGTTGAAGATGAAACAATGTCGTGGTAATATAAATTTTTATGTCGGTACATTCCGTCTTCCTTTTTTATCTTTAATATATAGGCGCAGGAGTGGCTGTGTGGTAAGTAGCTTGCTAACCAACCACATGGTTCCGGTTCAGTCCCACTGCGGGCATCTTGGGCAAGTGTCTTCTGCTATAGCCCGGGGCCGACCAATGCTTGTGAGGGATTTGTAGACGGAAACTAAAAGAAGCCTGTCGTATATATATGTGTGGTATGTGTTTGTCCCCCCTAATATTGCTTGACAACCGATGCTGGTGTGTTTATGTCCCCGTCACTTAGCAGTTCGGAAAAAGGGACCGATAGAGTAAGTACTGGGCTTACAAAGAATAAGTCCCGGGGTCGAGTTGCTCGATTAAAGGCGGTGCTCCAGCATGGCCGCAGTCAAATGACTGAAACAAGTAAAAGAGAGAGTATATTAAAGATATATGGGTTGGACCAGAGCTGCACCTGATTTAGCAAGGTTTCTACAGTTGGATACCTTTATGTAGCACCACCTGAGGGACTGGTCTTAACACTTTTGCTGTGACACACATATTTCTTTGTTCGGATTGTTTTAGTTTGAACGGCAGTTTTTTCTAGCGGTGTAATATGAAATTGTCACCCATAATTATGACCCTAGAATCGATCTATAGCATTTCAATCTCTTTTAGGGTTAGGGGTGGGGGAAGGGTATCTTTTTTTCTTCACAAATGTAAATAAACCCAATCTGTTTCTTAAATGAGGGACATATTCATACGGCACAGAATGCTTTTTAACCATATAGACGTCACTGATTGGTTGAAATTGCAGAAAAAAAAACAACAAATATCTTACAAACTATAGAATTTTCTCAATAAAGCCAAGAGAAAAAGATGTTTTATAAACACATTCTACCAGTATACGAAGTTTAAAATTTTTTAGTTACCTAGAAATTATGTTAAAAACTGCCGTTCAAACCGAAATGATCCGTTTGTTCCCTACCACTGCTTGGCAACAAGTGTTGGTGTGTTAACGTCCATGTAACTTAGCAGTTCAGCAAAACAACTGATAGAATAAGAACCAAGCTTAGAAAAAAAAAAAAAAAGCAAAATGTACTGGGAGCAATTCATTCAACTAAAAATTCTACAAAGCAGAGCCCCAGCATGTAACACTTACTAAAAAATAAAAGATGTAAGATACAATATCCTACTCTTATGTAGCAGTAGAAACGGAAACTTGCTACTACACAACCCTTGAAGCTTTCATGAAACACACCTACACACCGAAGCAAAGGAAAAGAAAAACAACAAAAGAAAATAAAGTTGATGTATTTTATTTCAATAAGAATTCACAAAATTTTGCAGCATAGAATTTATTAAAATAAAATATAGTTTTTTGAATTTGATTTTTTAAAAAAGAATTTGCTGCTATATTTATAAATAATTGCATGAGTATCAGTGAAAATGAGGAGTTGACATCACAAATATGAAGTAGACAAAACAAGATGGATATATATATTCATATATGCATAATATGTATATATATATATTATACATATTTATGTAACACATCTATATGTTTAAATTTTTCCCTTATCACAGAATCTCTTAAGTCAACTTAATGCAAGATACAGAAACACTTTTGGCTGGAACCAACCATCAGTGATACTTTTTAATGGAGATGGGTGTAAAAAAATAATAGTTCTCTTTAGGTTAATGAAGGGAAGGGAGAGGAGGGGGGAATGTATACAAATGGATCTTTTGAAATGATTTGAGTATATATATATATATATGTATATATATATATACACACATCTAGATCTTGTGCAAGCTGTTTGACTATAAGACTCTTTTGAAAAAAGAGAATTAAAACGAGTTTGTTATCACAAAGAACATGTCAGAAAATCCACAAACAAGTAAAGGGTGGATGCGATCTCCGCATTTAACCACGTTCTGGATAGTAAAGGGGAAGGAAAAAAAAAAAAATAGTGGGTAACAATATTTTATATAAAAATATCTCTTATAAATAAATACTGATTGATTTGGTTGCCTTAACAGAACAGAAGATGCTTAAAAATATATGTCTTTGTGAAATTACTTCTCTGGGGAAACGGCAAGATAGATATTCAAATTGGATTAGGGGGCGGAATTAACGACAAAAGCGAACTGGTGAAAAGAAAAATGGAATAATAAATTGAAGATGACGATGATGATAATGGCAAAGAGCGATGTGCAACGTGGACATTACAAGGGAGGTAACACCTATAGTATCATTAATGAAGAGTTGTATCCCCTTGAAGAGCTCTACTGTTCACAAAACCGTTGAGTATATTTAGTCAGAGAATTGAAAATTTCTCTTGGTACCGTAAAGAAAAAAAAAAAAAAATTGCATTTAGTGACTGAGATCTTTAAAATATATCGTTATTGTTTCAGTTTGGAAATTATCTTTGGAACAACCTACGGTCATTAATACTCAACGAAATATATGTAGAATGATTAAAATCAGCAGGAGGGAGAATAACCTCAATATGAGGCGACTTATCACAGTCTATATGGGGGTATATATAATCTGCAAGTTAGATTTGAGAAACCAGAACACATCTACTACACTAAGTCAATCTAACTCAACAGTAAATTTAAAGTGATGACACTAATTATCTGGTGCATACAACTTTTAGAAAACAACCCACATTTCGCTGTTAACTTTAGCATCATAACCTTAATTACAGAACACTGCTCAGCAGTAACAACAGTGTAAAGTGCTCAGCTGAACAGGAATACAAGACAGTTATTTCCTTTCATTGGCCAACAATTTAAAAGTAACTTATATATATATATATATATATATATATTATATATATATATATAAGTATTGCACCTGTCTGACTGAGGACAGTGGTAGCAAATATTGTAAGAATTGCTGAAGAAAATACTCCTTAAATTCACATTTTTTAAAATCCCAGCTAAAAGGTCTTTTAGAAAGCAGCTTGGCAGTAGATTATAACATTCAAATAAAATATTATTAGGTAATAAAAAAATATAAATTAACTTTGGATATACTTCATTCTTTTGAGACATCTGGAATGATAAATACCAGGAAATTCTTTCTTTAATGGCTGACCTCAAGGCAAAAGGAGAATATAAAAGTGACTGATAAAATGATATTTATGATATCACATGTTCCAAACAGTTAAAGAGTTAATATTGCATTTACTCTTCACTGATGGGGTTTATATACATAAACATAGCCCATAACAAGATCCCCTGTAGAAATGGAAAATGAAAAAGAAGAAGCAAAAATAGAGATTATGGAGACTCAATTAAATTAAGTCGTCGAGCTGCACTGCTAGTACAAACTTGGGGTTTATCTTGTGTCAGGAGCTGGGGTTTGAAACGTTTTAAGTCAGACATCAAATTAGAATGAGAAGACGAAGGATCTAAGTTGGGGTTTGGTGTATTGCGGAAGAAAGAGTTGGGTGTGGCAAATGTTAAGTCGTCAAATAATGTACAGGGAGACGGGAAAAAGATCTGGCTGTTAGGGGTTGTTACTTGGTTCGGAAGAGTCATTGGTGTGGGAGTTTTCAAATGTGAATTACTATTGTTACTTGTAGATTGCACCAACTGAACTGGGGCCAATGTCATGGTGGGCTGGGAGACAGGGAAGGCAACTAAAGTTGGACTTGACTGTGGATTGTCAGAGATGGCAATGTTAGATACAGGAGACGAAGTAAATGTTACGGGCATGACAATATGGGGACTGGAAAGCTGGTGCACTTTCACAGCTCTTGCAGAGATGCTGGCAAGTGTTGGGGTCATGTCAGTATTGGCATAAGCAAAGCTATTGGTTACTCCAGCAGGACTGGCAGTAACACTAGCCACAGCTAACAGAGGGAGCTGTACAACAGAAGAGGTTTGGTTGGAGATATGCATGAGCTTTGGTGTGGTTGGCTGAACATTGCACATGGAATGTTTGTTCATACAGCAGTTGCAGCCACACCCACCTTTAGGTGTAGTAGAAACAGCAGCAGCAGCAGTAGCTGCAGCTGCCGGTAACACAGCCTTGGAAGACTTGTCTTCGGATTCATGAACAGGAATGAGAGGTATAGCAAGGTCATCGTCAGGAATAACAATGGGACAGTCTGAGTCAGAATATTTAGTAGCTTGAAATTCTGGCTCTAAATGTAAAGCTCTGTTGGGAGATTGTCGTTTGCTACTCTCAGAACTGCCTGAAGGACTCTTCTGAAGATCAGCAGTTTCATTGTCGTCTTTATAATTTTCCTGAACTCGCCGCTTTTTCAAAAGTGGCTCGCCTGGCAAGGAGGTGTCTGTTGGTTTTAAATTCTCTGAAACGGCATGCTTTTCTGACTGGTCCGCTGAAGGGGAAGACTGAGTCGAGGCATCCACTAATGACGTGGGTAAATTAGAGGCGACTGGAATTGGATCTTTCAAAGATTTTAAAACTGCTTCCATTTGTTTAGCTGTCAGATTGCTGTTTGTGGAATGCTTAATTAAAGAATGAGAACATTCTATTCTGGGACTAAGCATCTTAGGAGCTGCCGGGGCAGATGAGCTCTGCGAGATTTTTGATGCACAAGTTGAAGCGGTTGTATTACCTAGAATGGGAATGCTAACCTCTGAAATAGCTGTACTAGCAGCAGACCCCTCACTGCAAGAAGCATTTACAGGCTTAGAAACAGGGGCAGAATGACTGGCATTTGGAAGAACATGATATCCATGTATCTCATTTCCCTTCTGTACAAAGATTATATGCTGGGCACTACTTTCTTTCCTTTGCTGAATGGACTGGCACCACTCTGAAACAAATAATAACAACAATATTAAAGATTTGGAAATAAAATTCAATTAATAACTTCATAAGAAAATCTATCCTACAATAGTAAGTGTGATACAAGGTACGCTATAAACAAACTGCAGTTTCGGTTCCTACATCTCTCAAAAGCTATTGTTTAACATATATGATCTTCAGACTATCCACTTAAATCCTCCTAAAATTTAATAAAGCTAATATTTCAATATCCCACTGATAAACAATTATTAATCTCAGTCTCTTAAGCTAGAATACTGATCAAATATTGGTTAACAGATTAACTTAACATTTATTTCTTTACTACCCACAAGGGGCTAAACAAGGACAGACAAACGGATTAAGTCGATTACATCGACCCCAGTATGCAACTGGTACTTAATTTATCGACCCCTGAAAGGATGAAAGGTAAAGTCGACCTCGGCGGAATTTGAACTGAGAACGTAACGGCAGACGAAATACGGCTACGCATTTCGCCCGGCGTGCTAACGGTTCAGCCAGCTCGCCGCCTTAATTTAATAAAGATTAACTTAACATTGCCCGACAAACGGCAGCCTTGTCAAATATTAACTCTTCAAGTCTTGTACAATGAGTAGCTGTAACCGCATCATTGCTTTGGGCCATGAAACAGGAACTAAGTACTCTTCTTTGTGCCAAATACAAAGTTTAACCTCACTTTATTGATGTCTCTTCAAACATCTTTGGATTTTCTTTCTTGCATTGAAGTTTTGAGCATTATCACAGGCAAACCTCAAGCAGAAAGTTAGAATTTGGGAAGTTTCCTTTTTTTAAAGTATCACCATTATAAGTATTTATCTATCTATCTATCCGCTCAGTCGAAGTCGACTCCCGGTTGCTCATTGGATCAGTGTCCTCCAGTCAGTTCTATCCTGGGCCGCTTCTTTCAGACTGGCTATGTCCATTCCGGTATCACTCTTGATGGTGTCAAGCCAGCAGGTAATTAACTTAACTCCAGTGAAATTAAGAAATCAACTCGTAGATAAATGAAACCCTCGAATCCATCACTGTATATACACACACACAGTCGCATATCTATGTACATATTTATGTGTGTTTTCAGATAATCAAATCAAATTTTCATAATTTTAAGCCACTCACCCAGTGAGTATTTCTGCCAAATTCAGTAAAAATCTGTTCAACCGTTTTCCAGTAATTTTGCAAACAGACAAAGGTGAGTGACTACAATACCCTGCTTTTGCTTAAGCATGCAAGGTAATAATAAACAAGCATTACATTTGACAGAGAAACCTGAATGTAGAAACACTAAAAGCGATGAGGAAATTCTGTGATGTTCATGGCTTTCCAAAGGATATTCCAAAGTGGAGTAAACAGAAGTTACGTTCACACTAAGTAGTTTTCATGTTAATTGCTTTGAAGCTCAATGTCGACTGAGAAACCATT
This sequence comes from Octopus sinensis, assembly GCF_006345805.1. NCBI lineage: Eukaryota > Metazoa > Mollusca > Cephalopoda > Octopoda > Octopodidae > Octopus > Octopus sinensis. Next base: position 22,917,819 of record NC_043017.1, on the reverse strand, counting down.
TGGCTTGTGATCCTGTGAACTGATACAATACATACAAATACAAAGCAAATTTAAACTTACCAGCCTTATTTTCCTTCAGTGGCGTTGAAGGCTGAGAAAACAATTTCGTTCGTTCTTTCTCAGCCACTTCACAAATACTATCAAAAGATGAATGACGAGAGAAGGACTTCTTTGATGTGATGGCGCCATGACAGAATAAATCATCTGAAATAAATATTTACATGAAAATTACATCAATTTAATATATTTGGAAAATATTTCATACAATAGAAGAGAAAAAAAAAGAACAAAAGAAAAACATTTAAAGCAAGAAAATTTTTTTTTAGAAATTTGGAATTCCAAACAAGAAATCAAATTATTTGAGATTTAGCATTAAGAACATGTTCAATTCTAAAAGCAACTGCAGTAAATAGCAACAATAGAAACGTATTCTCTTTTTTACTTGTTTCAGTCATTTGACTGCGGCCGTGCTGGAGCACCGCCTTTAGTTGAGCAAATCGACCCTAGGACTTATTCTTTGTAAGCCTACTACTTACTCTATCGGTCTCTTTTGCTGAACCGCTAAGTTATGGGGACGCAAGCACACCAGCATCGGTTGTCAAACAATGTTGGGGGGGACAAACACAGACACACACACATACATACATATATATATATATACGACGGGCTTCTTTCAGTTTCCATCTACCAAATCCACTCACAAGGCTTTAGTCGGCCCGAGGCTATAGTAGAAGACACTTGCCCAAGGTGCCACGCAGTGGGACTGAACCCGAATCCATGTGGTTGGTAAGCAAGCTACTTACCACACAGCCACTCCTGCACTTATGCAGATTTCCAAAAGCAGAAATTTACACACATACATATGCTGGAGTGCAGTTCTGTGTATGCTACACTATAACCAATTACACACACACTAATTTCTTGTAGAACAGACTATATAGGTAGACTAGGTCTTGTCCTGCAGTGATGGAACATACAGGCATCACCAGTTGAAATTGTATAATTGCAAACCTGCACACTTGAGATATTAGCCACTTCTCTAAACTATGGACATGGAGAAATTCAAGTGACCAAGCAGGCCTTTGCAAGCATAACACTGGTTACCTAGAAAAGTGGTATAAACAAAGCTGGCTGAATTCTGGAACTGGCCAGCAACCCCAAGCTTTCTCTTTGCAAACTTCTTTGATAAACCAAGAATTTTGCAGCTTTCCAAGTGAACAAGAGTTGATTTTTGATCATCATTTAACGACCATTTTCCATGCTTGCATGGGTCAGACGGTTTGAGAGCATCCAGCAAGCTGCAGGGTTGCACTGAGCTCCAATGTCAGCTTCGGCATGGTTTCTACTGCTGGATGCTCTTCCTAATGCCAACCACTTTACAGTATGTACTGAGTGTTTTTTTTTTATCAAGCCATCAGCGCAAGTGCAGTTGCCAAGTAACTTGCAAGACAGAAAACAAACATGGAAAGAGCTGCTTCATCTAAATAGAAGTAGGGTGGGGAGGAATATTTGAGGAGGAGGTGGTTTGTTGAGAAGCTGTTAAGATCTTAAGTTTAACGACAAAACTAAAATGTACCTTGTGATGTCAAGGGACTGTCACCCTGAAGTCCTGATTTTCCAGGTTTGTTGTTGAGAATATTAGCAACTGAAAAATAAAAAAAAAAAAAGGACATTAACAGAAATATGCTACATTGCAACACACAAATCTGTATATTTTTTCTGCAATACAAAAGTGGATAGCTTAACCCTTTCATTACTATAAGGTTGTCCCAAAAGTTCGTAGAAAGTCTTGGAAAATAATGGTCTTTATTTTGAGGAATAATTTTTGTTGTTTTTGTTAGTACTTGGCGAGTAAAAATTCAATTTTCGCAAGTGTTTACGAACTTTTGGGACAACCTAATATATTCCTCTCCAAATACACTACCCTTGTTTTAATTGTAGAAATAATAAAGAATTTAATAAAAGAATTGTCATATTAGGCTGATGTTTGATATATAAATTTTGAGAGGAAGATTTGAATCTATATCACTTTTAAAATGGGAAGTTTGTATCATAAAACCACTGACAGTCTTAAGTGGGCTAATATCAAGAGGGGTAAACAGTTTGTGGAAGCTACTACAACAAAACAAGGCACACAAAATGCTGACAAACATTTCCATATATAGATTTTGTACCAAATGCCAGATTAATTTTTCAGTTTCAATTTTTCTGAATCATTAACACCCAAATCACTTTAACAATATTTAGCCCCATTTAAGGTGGTGAGCTGGTTGAAAAGTTAGCATGCTGGGCAAAACGCTGATATTTCTTCTGTCTTCATGTTCTGAGTTCAAATTCCGCCGAGGTCAAATTGCCTTTCATCCTTTCAGGGTGGGGTTGATAAATTAAGTACCAGTTGCATACTGGGATCGATCTAATTGATTGGCACCCCCTCACCAAAATTTTCGGGCCTTGTGCCTAGAGTAGAAACGAATATTGAACCCCATGTTACCATATTTCTATTGAAATATACACTTTTTGTGTACATCTGCATAGAAGTGGATGTTGTTAGAGAGATGATGGCAAGTAGTTCATTGACAGACAAGTGAAATAAATACTGCAGCAATATGCAAACTTTGATGATGTTTATTCACAAACTAACTTTTATTGGAGAAGACTAGCGACAAGTAATTTTCCAGCAGCAACTACTTCATGTCCAAGATATTGCATATGATGCGAGGGAGATTTTGTCTGCACAACAAAACAGGATCTATGGAAGAGTGTCGCAGATGCAGCTAAATGAGAGCAAAGGGGCCGTTAAAGCCTGAGGTCTGTATTTCGGTAGGGGTTACAGAAGAGTTATGTCTCTTCAATGCTTTAAATGAACAACTACTAAAATTGTCATCAGTGTATGATGGGCAGGGGGTATATGGTGATGGTATTAAAAATAAAACGGCGAGCTGGCAGAAACGTTAGCACGCCAGCGAAATGCGTGGCTGTATTTCGTCTGTCGTTACGTTGGGAGTTCAAATTCCGCCGAGGTCGACTTTGCCTTTCATCCTTTCGGGGTCGATAAATTAAGTACCAGTTACACACTGGGGTCGCTGTAATCGACTTAATACCAATGTCTGTCCTTGTTTGTCCCCTCTATGTTTAGCCCCTTGTGGGTAATAAAGAAATAGGTATATAGTGTGGTTCTATACGATTAAGTAAAAAAAGTTTTAACCCTATTGATATCAACCAATGATGAGACTGACCCTTGTTCTATTGATACAAGCTTCCTGTTTTAACCCTTCTTACCATATTTCTGTTGGATACATACACTGTCGTTGTTTTCAGTTAAAATTGAAAATAAGGAAGGATTTAGAAAACAACTTAAGAAAATCATTAACCTGATGATTGGAACTTAAATTTACATAAAATTTTGGCAGACAGTTTTAATTTAAAAGAAGAAGCACATAACCTGGGACTGTGTCAAGCAGTTTGGTATCAGAAAGGATTAAAGTGATCTAAATTAAGATTCCTTCAAAATTTCATGTTAATTTGTTCCAAACAACAGCTTAATACTGACAAACTTATTTTACTAGTTTTTTTTTTTCATTCAAACAAATGTACAGAATATGGAGTGAAATATGGAAAGAAAAGGATTAAAAACTGGAACTAGAGATCAGCACAAATTTGGAAAATTCAAAATGTTAAAAAAAGGAAAAAAAAAATTCTATAACTTACTTTTTTGATTTTTGACACAGTCAAGCAAAGAATGCCTGGAACTTGGTCTGTGACATCCATCAGTGCTACAAGCTGAATTTAAAAAAAACTATTAGTGTTAAGAAACTGAGGGTGAGATAGACAGAAAGTATGAGAATAGGAGCAATAAAGATGGAGAAATAGAGAGAGAGAGAGAGAGACAAAAAGAGAAAAAAACAACAAAAGCAAGGCAACTTACTACTGATGTCAGTTGAACTGTCTACTTCAGGCCCGATATACTTGAATGCTGGCTTCCTACCCCGGATCTCTGTGACGTGAATTTTACGGATTAACCCTAAACTAGTCAAGATGTTAGCGATATCATAAAGACGGCGAATTTTTGCTGGAAGGAAAATAGAATTTAAAAAAGAGAATAAGACAAAATGTACAACAAAAGGTGACAGAAGAACAACCTAACACAGGAAGATACACTAATCAGATAGCTATTATCAATATGTATCGATACTAGTATGATCACTGCTATTATTCCTTACATACGTCAACAGTATGAATGTCACAACTGATTTGGATAGATGAGCATGTATGTGTCTATATGTTGCAGGCAGGGCTATACTTTCTAGTTCTTTTTCACTGCTTGCTACCATGAACAGTTGCCCTGTTACACTAGCATCAGGTCAACTGATGCCTTGTAAGGGAAAGTGGCATACTCTTTTACTTGTTTCAATCATTTGACTGCGGCTATGCTGGAGCACCGCCTTTAGTCGAGCAAATCGACCCCGGGACTTATTCTTTGTAAGCCCAGTACTTATTCTATCAGTCTGTTTTGCCGAACCGCCAAGTGACGGGGACGCAAACACACCAGCATCGGTTGTCAAGCAATGCTAGGGGGACAAACACATATATATATATACATATATACGACAGGCTTCTTTCAGTTTCCGTCAACCAAATCCACTCACAAGGCATTGGTCGGCCCGAGGCTATAGCAGAAGACACTTGCCCAAGATGCCACGCAGTGGGACTGAACCCGGAACCATGTGGTTGGTTAGCAAGCTACTTCATTCTGCCTCCCTGAATGAAACCACTTTAAAAAAATGGGTGATGTTATGTTGCATTCTCTGTTGATAAATAATGCTGTAGAGATGTGCTTTTGAAAACAAGTTAACTACAAAGCCTCCTACTTAAAAGAAACAGATAAGGCAAAGTTATAAAAAGCGTCCAAGTTGTAAAACAATGACTTAAAAGCAAGTAGACATCCACGCTAGCATAGTAAAAAAAAAAAAAAAACAGATATAAAGAATGAATGAATCAAATGTTAAACTCACTTTTGAATTTAGAATTTTCAGTTTTATCTACCGTCATGTTACCAATCAGGATTTTTGCTGCCAAATCGAGATTTACTGTTTTGGGCTAGAAAAGAAAATAATCATCGTTTAATATTATATATATAAGTGACATCAGAGGTGGTGGGCTGGCATTATTGTTAGCATGTCAGGCAAAATGCTTAGTGGCATTTTGTCCAACTTTACATTCTGAGTTTTCAGATTTCATCTGTTTGGGGTTCATAAAATAAGTACCAGTTGAGCACTGGGGTTGATGTAACTGACTTAGCCTCACTGCTGAACTTGCTGGCCTTGTGCCAGAATTTGAACCCAATATCATATACATCAGTGAGACAGGGAAGGGTAAAGAGGGATCTTCAGTCTTGTAGGTGACAATATTTCTTAAGCCAGTGCCATGGTAAAATGCACTCTATGCTGTAAAGTGGTTGGTGATTGGGCACCGATGTGTAGAAAGATAGTTTCCTCGTTGCTAAGTGTTTTTGGATTGGATTGCCCATATTTAGTTCACTGAAGGTTTCAGCATGTTCTCTCCACCAATCACAACCTGATGTGTAAGCCATGAATTTAATTTTGAGATCATACTGGTTTGAAGGGTTTACTCTGTCACACTGGCTTGACAGAGGAGTGCAGTTCATATATTCATACCCAGGAGATATTAAGTCAATTGCACTGAATCCAGCATTCAACTGGTATCTAATTACATTGATACCGAAAGGATGAAAGATGAAGTAGACCAGTGGTTCTCAAAGTAGGCAGTATTGCCCCACTGGGGGCAGTGGAAAGTTCCAAAGGGGCATTGCAGAAGTGGGGTGATAATGGGGGTACAGATTCATGTAAAAAGTGGGGTGATAATGGATTAGAAATTCGTGTAAAAACAAACAAAATAAGTTCATTTGTGAAATACAGTTGCTTTGGATTTGCTTCAGCAGTTTGCTTGTGATGGTTAGTTGGGTTGGGGGCGCTAGGAAAGTGGCCTGGGTGTCAAGGGGGCAGCAAACCGAAAAAGTCTGGGAATCACTGAAGTAGATCTTGGTGGAATTTGAACTCAGAATGTAGCAAGGAAAGAAATACCTCTAAGTCTTTTGCGTGGTGCGTTAACAATTCTGCCAGCTTGCTGCTGAAGTGTATCACACGATAAACAAATACAGGTCAACATGTACAGCAAGAAATTGTAGAGTAGTACCAAACATGAAACTTGCAGCTGACTGAATAACTGATTAACCCTTGTTTAGCCACAGGTTGGGCTTGACCAAGAATAGTTAGAGTAAAAAAAATAGTCCATTTTGTGTTCTATCATTTGTTTATAGTACATTTGAAGAAATAGATGGAGGCAGAATTTTACAGCCAGATATTCTTCCTGTCACCTGTTTATCAAGGAATTTATGTTTCTGTTCTAGGGTGTCAAAAACACAGAGTGACCCGTCATAATGTCAACATCATAGCTATTTCACCCAAGTAGTGACAAGCATGGAATATCAACATTCAAACACACACACAATGGTTGTTTCCATCTACCTAGTTTGTTCAAAAGACCTTAGTCAACCTGGGGCTATAGTAGAAGACACTTGCTCAAGGTGCTGCACGGTGGGACTGAACTCAAAAGCCAGACAGCTGCAAAAACAAGCATCTTAGGCAGACAAGAGCCATGACTAAAAACACAAACAGAAAATGTAAAAGCAAACAAAACAAACAGAACTTACCTTTAAAACTAGAAACAACATCAAAAATTTCTGGCTCATGATACCTAATGACTTTTCTAGAAACTTGGGTATGTTGGATAAATTTGAGATATCTGTAAAATGAAAAGAAATTCCTTTAGTATAAATGATAATGAAGTCTCATATAAAGAACATTTCTTTAACCTTTCAGCATTTAACCCTTTAGTATTTAAACTGGCCAAAATAGCTAATCTGTTTTATGTTCAAACTGACCAGATCCAGGCTCTCACACCTACCCAACAATGTTATTCTACATTAAGTAATTACACCATCAAGCTCTTGAAGATATGAGATAATGCATGATTAATTCAAATCAATGGGAATCAATAAGCATTATGTTTGATAGAATAATCTGAACACTAAAGGGTTAAACCGGCCATATCCGGCCAAAATATTCTACCTATTTTATGTTCAAACTAGTCAGATATGGTCATTCATAGCTACCTAATAAGGTGTCATTTTAAAAATAAACAATCACATCATTGAAATCTCAAAGCCATGAAATGATGCAAGATTAATTTTACATAGTGTGAATATATAAGCTTTACATTTGACAGAAGAATCTGAATGCTAAAGGGTTAAACTGGCCATATGTGGCCCAAAACCTCTAGCAATTTTATGTTCAAACTGGCCAGATCCAGTCACTCACACATATCCTATAATGTCATTCTAAAAATTAAACTGTTACATCATCAAAATCTTGAAGCTGCAAGATAATGTATTGTCAATTCAGTTAATCTGAATGCAAAACAGTTAAAGAAACGATGTATAGAGGGATGAATCAGCCTAATATCTTACAAGAATTTACGAAATTCCCAAAGAGTAACAACTGCATTGTTTGTATAAATTCAACTAAGGGTTTCTGACACAGCTGAGGGTTTAATATTGAGGGAAATGGAATAGTTGATTACATTTCTCTCTCTCTCTCTCTTTCTGTACATTTGGGGTTTGTAGTCTTTCTTGCAAACTGCATGGCAATCTCACTATCGCTGGTGGTATAAAATAGCACCCAGTACATTTTACCCTGGAAACGCGCTGTTGAAATTGGGGTGTACCTAATATGCATGTGCATCTTTTATGCCATGAAATACAGCATTCAATAATACGCAGCCACAACTATAATAAACTCTACATTGAAGGGTGACAATTCTCAAGAAAGAGGCCGTGACACTGAATTTCTTTGTGTGCTTCTTACCTTGATCAGATTCAGAGAAGTTATCCAAGTCATTTGTTGATGAATAAGAGCGAGAATTATCAACTAATTCTTTCTTTAGTTCATATTCTTTCAGTCGATTCATTTGTTCTCGAAAACCCTCTTGCTCAGCTAAGGCCTAAACAATAACAGAAATATAAAAATACTATCAAGAAACACAAGGAAGCGTATTTATACAGTAATGGATAAATTTACTTGATAAAATCAGCTGTGGAGTCTACCAGTGTCACCTTTTTTTTAGTCAAAGAGCTAATTTCTTTACTGAATACAAGCTAGGTAACAATAGAATGTTAACATCAGAAAAGCAGTTACAACTGTACAACAAGAGGTGGGCTGCTCTCAGATTGAGAGTGTAATACTGTTTCAATTTCTGATTGAAACTAATTCCTTTATACAGCTGATGCCCATAAAAAAACAGATGAAATTATCCTCTCCTCAGGCTGGATAACTGGTTTGAATGCTGAAACCACCCAAGGGCCAGGTTGTGATGTTAAAATTGGTACTGGATTAAATCTACCTCTCAAGAACAAGAACAATCCTATAAGCAGGCTTCTGCACAGCTTCTTCTAACCAAATCTCACTCAGTTCTGGTTGATCCAAGACTATAATATAAGACATGTGCCCAAGGAATAAAACTATCAACATACTAGAATAAATTACATGTTTTATATATAAAATGGTTAGTTCCTGGATTCTTAGGAATTGAAACCTTATAATAATAATAATAATAATAATAATAATAATAATTGTGTACAGTGCTCAGGTGCACTACAACTCATCTAAAGTGTATATATAATCAGGTGTAGATTCGGCGGATTTCGGAAAGCATGAGGGCCTTAAAGGATCCTAATTTTTTTTGCGAGCTTCTTTCCACTGCTCTTGGAATTTGTAGATGAGTGAACTCATCAGTGAAATTTTTACATCTGAATTAAACCTAGATTTATGTAAAGAAATGGAATGCATAATTGCATCATTTTGTCTTTCTAGGGGATATCAGTAAATGGAAAGTAAAAATAGATGAGATCTGGTATTGGTATTTTTTTTTTTTGTACTTGTTTCAGTCATTTGACTGCGGCCATGCTGGAGCACTGCCTTTAGAGTGGTGAAAGAGTACAGCAGGGATCACCACCATCCCCTGCCGGAGCCTCGTGGAGCTTTTAGGTGTTTTCGCTCAATAAACACACACAACGCCCGGTCTGGGAATCGAAACCGAGATCCTCTGACCGCAAGTCCGCTGCCCTAACCACTGGGCCATTGCGCCTCCACGTATGTAGTCACTTTGTCAAAATTGATAAGGACCTGACGAAAGAAAGCAATCAGTCATATGGTTACCTTTAGTTTGGCGAGTGTTGTACACAAATTTGTCTTTCCATGCCATGCATATTTATTTTTGGCCACCCTACTGACTATTTCCACACTCTCCAGCACATTAACGATGTCATAGATTCGACGCCGGCCAACAGCTATTGAAAGAAAAGAAATAATGACAATTAATGGACACACTGAAAGAAATTCACTTAATTAGTGAAGATCATATCTAATCGTATTGTTTAAAAGAAAAAAAAGATTGATCATTTCCATTAATCAACACAGAAACAAATTGTAAAAGTCAATTAACTAGATTAATAAAAGTAAATCAACAAGACAGTTTAAAAAGTCATAAAATTAATATAAATGTCTAGACAATTAATAATCTATGAAACTCGCTGAACACTTTTGAAGTAAGATCAAATTAATGAAGAGATAATTAGCAATAGCTGAGTGGATATGATATCATTCTATGAGGAGTTTGTAAAACAACTTTAGAAGCACTTAAAGAATGGTGGCATTAATCTCTATCTCAATTCAGCGGGCAGCAGATTAGGTTATATTTTCATTTGTTTTCTTTAAAGAGACTAGGGATTAATTCAGAACAATGTCAATAAATAAGCATTACATTTGACAAAGTAATCTGAATGCAAAAAGGTTAAAGAGCTATAAACAAGTTAAGAAATTACACAAATTTAGCAAAATAACTGTTGGACAATGCTCATTCTGTGAAACAGAAGCAATTTCTTCCAGTTACTTACATAGATCACGCGCGACTTCATCCAGTGATATATCAATACCAGCATTTTGATCAGGATAATTGGGATATTTGGCTAAAAATCTGAAGATAAAATAGGAAAAGTAAAAAATAAATACATATAATTAAGCAAAAATTGTAAATTTCTATTGTTGCTTAGATTATGATAAAAATAAAAAAAACTGAAGAAAAACCAATAATTACCACTTTGAAAACTTATTACTTGGATTGTTTGTGCGTGTATTGACTACAAACTGTTTATATATGGAAACCAATTTATTTTTTAGCAATAATAACTGTTATCAAAGAGATTTTGTGATTTACAATTTCATCAAATGTAGAAAACTAAGGATCAATATTAAGTTAAATTTAGCCCATGACAGACTTTGATCTACATCCATTAATCTGGAATTTCACCATTTATCATAAATAGGGAAAACAAAATGAACAATAGAAGACTATGTTAATGATTGCTCACAAACACTGAAGATCAATATAACTATGGATTTTCACTGTTATTTACTGTCGATACAAGATATTAAAATTTCATGCATATCTTTGGGGAAGTGGGGGGAGATGATAACCCCAGCACATAACCGGTACTTATTTTACTGATACTAAAAAGATGAAAGGCAGAGCTGACCTTGGCAGAATCTGAACTCAGAACATTAACCCTTTCGTTGCTGGATTTATTTTGAGATGCTCTGTGTTTCTTTCAATTATTTTAGATATAACAAAGAATTTATCAAAATAACTTAATTATCATTCAGCTAGTGTTAGGAACATAAATTGTGACTAAGGTTTGGTGGAAGATTTTAATTCAAAACTTATGAAAACAAGACATTTGTACTCAGAGCCAGAGCCGGTTTCAGCCGGGTTGGTAATGCTGAGCCTTTTGCCCGATGCACTAATGATTCTGCCAGTTTGTTGCCTTTGCTTGTCTTTTAAAAATAATACAACCAGAATGTTCCAGTGAAGAAGAGGGTATAATGAAAATTTTTTTAATTGAATGAAGATTTGTTATAAAAAGGTTACTGTAAAGATATTTAATTGCTAAGAAAGAAGATATACAAGGTGGAAAAAAAGAAAACCATTTTCTTACTTTTGGCATAAAAGTCCAAGAGATTTCTCTTTTCGGGAACCAGTGGTGAACATTTTCCCCGAATCAGTATCTTGGATGAAATTATTCTCTTTGAGGAGTCCATGAGGAGACTCTGGCTGACTGCAATCACACTGAGACAATAGATGCCTGTTAGTTTTCTCCTCTTGCAATAAGTCCCGCCGCCTTAGCTCAGGACTAACAGCACTTGAGAGCATTTTCAGGTTGGCAGTAGGAGTGAGTGGTGCTTCATGACATTCTGTTGAGTCCCACTTCTTTTCTGGAGTGGCTGGTTGAGCTGGGCCCTCATCAATTAAGTAGGAGAGGCTAGTGTAGGGTTTATAATCATTTACACTAGTAGAAAGTTTTGGATGGTGAAATTTTACAGAACTCAAACAATTTTCCTTATTGCATTTAGGACTGCAGAAAACTGATTCTGTTTCTTCTTCAAAGTCAGCATTGGGTTTACATTTTGCCTGGCCATTGCTGGTCACATTCTCACATAGTGGTGTTCTTCTTGTAACTTTGTCCTGTTCTTCAGTTTCACCACCTAATTTATTGATTAGGTGAGCTGAAGCAGGGCAAGTTTCATTAACTGGAGCCATCTCTGTAATAATTGAGAGAAATGTAATTGAGTTTAGACCATTAATATTATATAATCTAAGATGTTAAAATAGGATTTAAGGAGATTATATTTAAAACGTACAATTTTTTTCATTATAGATACAGACTGAATGACAACTTTTCCAAATATTAACTGAAAGGCACAAGGAAAAAAATCAATATTGCCTTCGTTTTGGTACTAAATATTTTAATATTTGCATCTTGTGATATTAATTTAATGAGAACAATTCAAAGAATTTCAGTCGGTGATAGAGGGATCTGGTGAAGAAACGGCCAGTTCATCTCGACTCTATTCAAATATTTTGCTAAATTACAGATGATGGAGTGATTCGTAAGATAAGAGACAGAGTCACATAAATATGTCGGTTAGAAAGAAAGGTTTAAGTTTTAAAAAATAATAATAATAAAATGTCTACACTTAGTCCAAGGGGGCTGTTTGCAGAGAAATGCAAGGGTTAAACCAAGAATGCCGTTAGCAAGAGATTGGCGTTAAAGAAAAGAAAGAGCGCAACAAGTCATGCACTTCGTCGACAACTGGGTCGCAGGGCATTTCGTTAACTAACATCTACAGACGGTTGATGAATAGTATCTATGTCTGTAGATATATTATGTATATATCTATCTAGTCGTGTGCCCGTGCATAAACGGTCAGAAGAGGAGGTATTAATCTCATGACATAACAGATCTTTGAAAAATATCAGACGCTGGTTTGAATAAAGTAACCGCCAAACTCTACAGAAATGGTTTCACTAAATCCTGCAGCAGCCGCCGTCAATTCAATTAATTTGCAAACAATCAAATGGTTAATTAACAGTCAGTACAATTAATTGCTTGCCAAAAAAATTATGCTGATGTGGAGGAAATGAAAATATTTCTTTGATGCATTCAGCAGGAGAAGAGAAAAAAAATAAATCGAAGACGCCATTTGATAAGAAATTGCAAGAATTAGTAATAATTTCAATGGAAATTAATACGTTACATCTATTTTAGAAATTAAGAAGAAAAAAAAATCATTGAAAAACACCCAAAATTATTTTATTGCAGTCCCATGAAATGTGCAATACGCAAAGAATGGATTGTGATCCCTCAACACAATAGCATTGACCTTCCCTCCACCGTTCAAAATAATGGGCGCCAACAACTACGAGGAATGGTGGATTTGGCGGAAAGTGATCCATAATCTCTACATGGGTAAAAGTAAACAGTGTTAAGAATTCGTATTTAAGAGAATTCTTCGAGGACATAGATTTATAATTACGCTTGACCGACCATCATCTGAAAATTTGGCGGGGCGAAATTTGTGATAAAAGTTTTAGTCAGCTGTGTAGACCCGGTGATCGCTCCCCTCGCCCCACAGACAGGATTCGGTCGGTCGGTCGCCAATGCCGGCGGATAATGGGGTGACATAACGCCACTAATTGCTTTAGATATATATATATATATAATATCTAAAAGTAAAATTAGATTAATATTTTATATATCAGAAAAGTATAGAACTCCAGTAGTGATGAATGGAAAATTTTGGTGAAGTTTTCGAAAGAAATGTCCAGAAGCAATAACCAGGGCTAAATTTTTTTAAATTTCGAGGGAAAAGTTTTGAAGAAAAATAGACTAAAAGTTTTGAATTCAATACAACTGCATCAAAGCTGCATATGGAATGTATGCAAATGCTATTTAAAGTATGCAAAGGCAAAGTTATATATATAAAGAAAAAAAGAAAAAAAACTACAAAAGCAACCATAATCACATATACTTATGCAACAAAATTATAACAAAAACTATGTTAATTGCATTTTCAAATATCTTAATTAAATCATCATCATCATTAACGATTTCTTTAAATTTCTTACATGAAATCAAATTTAAAATGTTTAAACAAATATTGAGAGATTTTCAAGCTTTTCTGAAGTAAAATGAGAAAAAAAAAAAAAAAAAAGACAGCACAGGTTCATAATAATAATAGTCAGCAATTATTATGCAGGTCCGAGAAAGTTTAATTAGGTAACGTGGAGGGAAAAAAATAAGAAACCCAAACTGTAACGTATGATGATGGGCGGCGGCGGTTGGGTATCGACATAAATAAGCCCGGGGTGGCTGAAACATAGCAAAGAACCTCCCTCTCCACTTCAGAATTACTAGACTAGAACATTTAAAAATTAAAATTTAATTATAATTCAAAAGGACAATAATATACCTAAGTAATTATTAAATATATATATATATATATATATAATAATCAAGTGTTTTTAAGTGAAGGGGTGAACTTAGGCCGGCCGAGTTTCTCATCCAGTTCTCTCTCTCTCCCCCTGATTGTAGTCAGGTAGGATCAACAAGTTTGAAAGCGCCAAAGCTGACAACAAGCGCGCCGAGCCCTTAACTACTCGACATCGGGAATAGAAAAAACCAGGAGCAAAATACCTGGTTATGGGCCTGACGACCAAGACATTTGTTTTTATATCAGAAATATACCAATATTTACATTTATACCAGACTATTTTATATAGTCTGGCAACTATAAAATAATTCGATGTGCCAATGCAATGATATATATATGTAGGTCCCGGGTTGAGTCGGGGTTAACCACAGTAAATAAGGTACTCAATACATAGCAGAGTAAATTAATTTATTTATTTTATAGAAGGAGCTCCTTCTATAAAATAAATATATATATATATATATTAGAAGAAATGAGGTAATCAGAAGACCGGATGGTTCAAATTTACAGATATTTATTTATATATTACATTTTTTTACATATATATATATCATATCATTCAGATCATTAGCGCTTTCTCCCATTCTAGTGGGATATATAGTATATATATATATATATATATACATACACACACATTCAAAACAATATCACTTGTCATATACATACATATATAAAACATCAAAATACGGGATTCAACAATCATCAATTTAAATGTGTTTATATCAGGCTTGATATTTAAAGAGCAATGTATAATAATTTCAAATTACAATCGCTGTAAACAGTTATAAATGCTATCATAAATAAAATAGATCAACCTTGATGATTCCCGTTTCTGAATATAAATAATATATGGGTGTTTTATATTAAAGACCACCACAAATCATAGTTTATACTATTCAAAGCTTTACTAGTGATTTACATTTGTCAGTTACAATTTCAAGTTAGCATTAATCTAGCTATATAACCTCAACCATTATTAATCGGTTGTAATCTAAAGCTTATTTTACAAATTTACCATTGTTTAGATTACTTAAATTACACCAAGTCAAGAAATTTTAGGACACAGCCAACTAAAAAATAAAAAAAGGGGGGTGAGGTTTAGTCCGTCCACAAAAATTAACCGTGAAGGACTCATAATCTCATTTCAAATAAGTTACACATGTTGATCTCATCGACTAAGACTGATATTTATAGAGAAAAGGGAAATAATAAATGACATACATCTCTCGCCTTCAAAGGACATTAACACCTAACTGTAATGGAATCGAAACCGGGTTGATGACTTTTAAAGGACCATTATGTACACCTTCGTATTCTCGTAATTATATAATGATAGTGTCTGGTTAATTGCGATCGGTCACGATAATGATATTGGAGAGGAATGAAAAGAGAATAATAAAGATAAATCTTACCGTCTCGGTTAAGATTGAACCGCTGCCAACAGAATTTACATCTACGATCTACCCACAAACACAGCAATTTCCACACGGTATGAAGGATTGAAGTGACATCGAACAAGAGAAAAAAATAGACCCCCGTTTGGATTATAAAGAAGAGAAATGTATGTATGTATGTATGAACGTTAAAAAGACAAAACCCTAAAGAAGAAGAAAGCACAGATGACTAAAAAAAACCAGGTCTGCAAAAAAAAGTTTTGGTGGGTTTTGCAAAAGTTGTGTCGTAAAAGCCACACAGGACAGAAATAAACTCTAATTAAAATTGGCGCGCAGCGTTTGTACGAGGCTGGGTCAGCCCTCTCTTCTCGGCTACTTAAACAATTGACCAATCAGCGAGCTCGGCGCCGACTTTGATTGACAGTGCTGTGACCAATAACAATACAGCTGTGCCCGCGTGTCGTCATTGCAGCATACCTATACATAGTCTCAGTAGTAACTTTCTGTCATCCTCTCTCTCTCTATTCTGACATGCCACTACACGCCGACTACATTTCTTAACATGCAGAAACAAATGAAGATTCTCTCTGCCTCTCTCTCTTTACATTATATATATATATATATATATATCTACACACACACATACACACACACGTATTTTTTTGTCGGTTCCACGTTTTTTAAAGGGAGGGAAGGGAAAGAAAACAACAGTAGATATGTTTCAAAAGTAGATCACGAGTCCCGGTCACGTTTGTTGTATCTCCAAACTCGTATTTCCCGCGATAATTGGATGGCTACCGCCTTGATTCCCCGCCAAATTTTACCATTTTTAAATCCATCACATCATATTACTACATCTTTACGACTTCATATGTCATCAGTTCATGTTACAAAGCGTTTTTACAGTTGCTTCGACAAATCGATGCTATTTAATGCCATTAATAATCACTTGGAAGACAAATACGTGATGTATCTATTAACAATGTGATTTCATTACACCGATGTTTTACAGAGTTTCAATGAGTTTTTTCTCCACTTTCCTATCATTTTAATTACGAAGAAATAAACAGATAAATAAATATTTGTTTCTTAACTAAAAAAAAAAGTGTTTATATATTAAATATATATTTCAAAGACGTTTTCTGCAGTTTGCAATTAGTTTGTTAAATATAAGTACAAGTACTATTTCGATTGATTTTCTTCGTATAAATTGTTTTAATTTTCACATAAGTTTTTCTTTCTTTCAGTGAATACCTAAAACTAGCATAAGTTCAAATTTAAGATTTGTTCTTATCAGCAACAGTCACATCGCCGAAGACTGCATCTTTGGAATCGCTTCGACAACGTTCCTCAAAATAACATTAATTTCTTTTGCAGGCCCTCCTTTTGATGTAGTTAGAAAGTATATTTTCACAATGTCAGAATGTAGAGAAAATACTGCATCTAACCTGTGTTAACCAACTTATTCTATTATGTACATAGACAAACGAACGCATTGATTTCGAAATAAGATACTGCACGTTCAAAATTTCATATATGTGTCTGTGTGTGTGCCTGTGCGCGCGTGTTTCTAAGTTAAACATTATTTAAATGCCAATAGATTTCTGCTGAAAAAATACCTCCATTTCAAGAAATTTAGTGAACAGATTTTAGTTCTCACAGTCCACCACTAGTATTTCACCCTTTCTTTCTCCTCTCTCTCCAGTATGCATATACATTCATACATACATATATATACATACATACATATATATACATATATATATACATACATATATATATATACATACATATACATACATATATATATATACATACATACACATACATACATATATATATATACATACATATATATATATACATACATACATATATATACATACATACATATACATACATACATGCATATATATATATATATACATGCATATATATATACACATATATATACATACATATATATATATATACATACATTATATATATATATATATAGTATGTGTATGTATGTACATGAGACATAGAACACAAATTTAGTCAGACAAAAAAAGTGTACATGTATGTGTGTGTGTATATATAAAACTTAGATATATACAAATATAGTACATCTTAATTTGTCTCACTCCAGCCATATCATTACTAAAATGCCTCAACAGTCACATAGGGCAACATGATATAAAATGGAACAGAATTGAAGGAGTCGGCAATATCACAATCAAAATATGACAAAATATATACATACACATGCAAGTCTCCCTCTCTAACTCTGTGTATGCATGTATGTGTGTGTGTATATATATAAAATTAATGTTTAATTATTATTAAGTATTATCATCATCATTTAGCGTCCACTTTCCATGCTAGCATGGGTTGGACGGTTCAACTGGGGTCTGGGAAGCCAGAAGGCTGCACCTGGCAATGTTTCTACGGCTGGATGCCCTTCCTAATGCCAACCAGCATATTTATATATATAGAAATCAGAATCGAAATCGATCAATGGAAATTGCAGCTGAGTTACCAGTGCCGGTGGCACGTAAGAGAACCATCCGAACGTGGCCCTTGCCAGCGTCGCCCCGACTGGCCTCGTGCCGGTGGCACGTAAAAAGCACCATCCGTTCGTGGCCATTGCCAGCGCCGCCCCAACTGGCCTCGTGCCGGTGGTACGTAAAAGGCACCATCCGTTTGTGGCCGTTGCCAGCATCGCCTGGCCCCCGTGCCGGTGGCACGTGAAAAGCACCATCCGTTCGTGGCCTTGCCAGCCTCGCTTGGCCCCTGTGCCGGTGGCACATAAAAAGTACCATCCGATCGTGGCCGTTTGCCAGACTCGTCTGGCACGTAAAAAGCACCCACTACACTCACGGAGTGGTTGGCGTTAGGAAGGGCATCCAGCCGTAGAAACATTGCCAGATCAGACTGGGCCTGGCGCAGCCTACTGGCTTCCCAGAACCCAGTTGAACCGTCCAACCCATGCTAGCATGGAAAGCGGACGCTAAACGATGATGATGATCAGTCAATAGTTGATAAATCTGTAAAGTAGTACTCTCTAAAACTTTAGAGCAGTAATACTTGAAAGGTTGCTGGTTATAGCTGGTCAGAGAGTGACCATTGAATTTGCAGTTATAGAGAGGTTATGTGCCTCTGATCAACATGTATGACAAGTCTCCTACATCAAGAACTTTATCTGTGTGAAACCAAAGGTCACTCCCTGACCAGCAACCTTTTAAGTGTGTGTATGTATGTATGTATGTATACATACATACAAATATATATATATATATAGGCGAGCTGGCAGAATCGTTAGCGCATCGGCCGAAATGCTTAGCGGTATTTTGTCTGTCGTTACGTTCTGAGTTCAAATTCCGTCGAGGTCAACTTTGCCTTTCATCCTTTCGGGGTTGATAAATAAAGTACCAGTTTTGCACTGGGGTCGATATAATCGACTCAATCCCTTCGTCTGTCCTTGTTTGTCCCCTCTGTGTTTAGCCCCTTGTGGGCAGTAAAGAAATATATATATAGGCACAGGAGTGGCTGTGTGGTAAGTAGCTTGCTTACCAACCACATGGTTCTGGGTTCAGTCCCACTGCGTGGCACCTTGGGCAAGTGTCTTCTACTATAGCCTTGGGTCGACCAAAGCCTTGTGAGTGGATTTGGTAAACGGAAACTGAAAGAAGCCCATCATATATATATATATATATGTATGTGTGTTCGACTAAAGGCAGTGCTCCAGCATGGCTGCAGTCAAATGACTGAAACAAGTAAAAATTATATATATATATATATATACAATTTCATATATGCTAAAGAAGGTTGTGTAAGGAATTGTTATACCTCACAATGCTTCACAAAAACTACCTCATTAAATACACATATAGAGAGAGATACACAAATCATCATCATTTATCATATATATCATCATTTATCATATATATGTGGAAGTGTGTGTGGCCTTGTGTTTAGGGTGTTGCACTTGTGTATTTGTGGTTTCAATTCCTGAACTGGGCAGTGCATTGTGTTCTTGAGCAAAACACATCATTTCCTGTGGCTTCAGTCCATTTAGCTATGAGTTACCTGTTTAGTGGGGATGTAACCTCACTCACTTATATGCCACAGGCTCACCTATCCTGTGGGGTGGCATCATTTGAAAGGCACAACACTGCAAGGAAGCACATTGTAATTGGAATTGTGTAACATCTGAGTCTGGTCAATACCATATAAAGGGTGTGGCAGAAGTAACACCCTTTTTATTTGGTAATTTTTATAGTACTCTTTTACTTGTTTCAGTCATTTGACTGCGGCCATGCTGGAGCACCACCTTTAATCGAGCAACTCGACCCCGGGACTTATTCTTTGTAAGCCTAGTACTTATTCTATCGGTCTCTTTTGCCGAACCGCTAAGTGACGGGGACATTAACACACCAGCATCGGTTGTCAAGCAATACTAGCGGGACAAACACAGACACACAAACACACACATACATATATATATATACATATATACGACGGGCTTCTTTTCAGTTTCCGTCTACC
Organism: Octopus sinensis; assembly: GCF_006345805.1. Taxonomy (NCBI): domain Eukaryota; kingdom Metazoa; phylum Mollusca; class Cephalopoda; order Octopoda; family Octopodidae; genus Octopus; species Octopus sinensis. Next base: position 22,897,931 of record NC_043017.1, on the reverse strand, counting down.
AAATCCACTCACAAGGCTTTGGTCAGCCAGAGGCTATAGTAGAAGACACTTGCCCAAGGTGCCACGCAGTGGGACTGAACCCGGAACCATGTGGTTTGTAAGCAAGCTACTTACCACACTATACTTGGTAAATTTTTATTGTGCAAAAATTTATTACAATACTCTTTTACTTGTTTCAGTCATATGACTGTGGCCATGCTGGAGCACCGCATTCATTTCCAATAGACTGTAAACATATCTGAACATGAGGAAATGTTACCTTGCTTAGAAATAGGTGAGGGTTGATGATACGGCGGGGCATCCAGCTGTAGATAATCTGTCTCAATACACTCTGTTCCTCCCATGACCATCCATACATACAGGTATATATTTCTTTACTGCCCTCAAGGGGCTAAACATAGAGGGGACAAACAAGGGCAGACAAAGGGATTAAGTCGATTACATCGACCCAGTGCGAAACTGGTACTTTATTTATCGACCCCGAGAGGATGAAAGGCAAAGTTGACCTTGGCGGAATTTGAACTCAGAACGTAACGGCAGACGAAATACGGCTACGCATTTCGCCTGGCGTGCTAACGATTCTGCCAGCTCGCCGCCTTAAAATGTATCAGGTTCTACCGAGACTTGAACTCGGATCGCTGGATTCAGAGTCCAGAGTGCTAACCATTACACCATAGAATCCTTACAGGTAACCATTACACCATAGAACCCATACAGGTATATCCTTCATAGCCAATCCCCACTTCCTCTCACACATAATTCTGGCAAATCTCTACCCCGACCCCTAGCACCCACTGCGGGTTCCTCCAATTCCTCTCACCATCACTTACTGTCTCTAAGCATCTCTCCTCATACTCTTATGGAACATCTTCTCTATCCCATCTGTGCTACTTATTCTCCCCACCTGTGGGTAGGACCTCTCTCTCTCTCACACTATATCTTTCTCTTTAACTCTCTCCCTATCTCACTATATCTTTCTCTTTAACTCTCTCCCTATCTCACTATATCTTTCTCTTTAACTCTCTCTCTCTCTCTCTCTCATTCTATCTTTCTCTTTAACTCTCTCCCTATATCTTTCTCTTTAACTCTCTCCCTATATCTTTCTCTTTAACTCTCTCACTATATCTTTCTCTTTAACTCTCTCTCTATATCTTTCTCTTTAACTCTCTCACTATATCTTTCTCTTTAACTCTCTCCCTATCTCACTATATCTTTCTCTTTAACTCTCTCTCTATATCTTTCTCTTTAACTCTCTCTCTATATCTTTCTCTTTAACTCTCTCCTATATCTTTCTCTTTAACTCTCTCACTATATCTTTCTCTTTAACTCTCTCCCTATCTCACTATATCTTTCTCTTTAACTCTCTCTCTCTCTCTCATTCTATCTTTCTCTTTAACTCTCTCCCTATATCTTTCTCTTTAACTCTCTCACTATATCTTTCTCTTTAACTCTCTCCCTATATCTTTCTCTTTAACTCTCTCTCTCACTCTATCTTTCTCTTTAACTCTCTCCCTATATATTTCTCTTAACTCTCTCCCTATCTCACTATATCTTTCTCTTTAACTCTCTCCCTATATCTTCTCTTTAACTCTCTCTCTATATCTTTCTCTTTACTCTCTCACTATATCTTTTCTTTAACTCTCTCCCTATATCTTCTCTTTAACTCTCTCCCTATATCTTCTCTTTAACTCTCTCTCTCACTCTATCTTTCTCTTTAACTCTCTCCTATATCTTTCTCTTTAACTCTCTCACTATAATCTTTCTCTTTAACTCTCTCCCTATCTCACTATATCTTCTCTTTAACTCTCTCTCTCTCTCTCATTCTAATCTTTCTCTTTAACTCTCTCCCTATATCTTTCTCTTTAACTCTCTCTCTATATCTTTCTCTTTAACTCTCTCACTATATCTTTCTCTTTAACTCTCTCCCTATCTCACTATATCTTTCTCTTTAACTCTCTCTCTCTCTCTCATTCTATCTTTCTCTTTAACTCTCTCCCTATATCTTTCTCTTTAACTCTCTCACTATATCTTTCTCTTTAACTCTCTCCCTATCTCACTATATCTTTCTCTTTAACTCTCTCTCTCTCTCTCATTCTATCTTTCTCTTTAACTCTCTCCCTATATCTTTCTCTTTAACTCTCTCACTATATCTTTCTCTTTAACTCTCTCCCTATATCTTTCTCTTTAACTCTCTCTCTCACTCTATCTTTCTCTTTAACTCTCTCCCTATATCTTTCTCTTTAACTCTCTCACTATATCTTTCTCTTTAACTCTCTCTCTCTCTCTCTCATTCTATCTTTCTCTTTAACTCTCTCACTATATCTTTCTCTTTAACTCTCTCCCTATATCTTTCTCTTTAACTCTCTCTCTCACTCTATCTTTCTCTTTAACTCTCTCCCTCTCTCCTTCCTTGTCCTACTGGGGTAGCCAAGTATCTCCTCTGTAACAAGACAGCTCTCACTCGCTGTCTTTATCTCTCTCTCTCTCTCTCTATCTCTTACTGTCTCTCTCTTTCTGTCTGTCTCATTCTTTCTCTGTCTGTCTCACTCTCTGTCTGTCTGTCTGTCTGTCTGTCTCTCTCTTCTTCCCTCACAAAGCTATGATCAACACTTGTCCAAGACACTACATACAGAGAATGAACCCAAAACCACATGCTTGCAAACCACACAGCCATGCCTGTGCTTAGGCAAGCATTTCATCCAATGTTGCCAACAGCAAATTATGACAGCAGCAGACATTGGTATTCTTGTGAAAACAGCTAGAATTACCGATTAAGTATGAGTAAGTCTTGAGCATTATGAGATGAATATTTTTGGCTACACAATGTCCATGGGGCATAGATGAAATATAATGGATCAAGTGGTGGGTGGGCCAATGAATTTTTTTTTTAATTGAATTACGACCAACAATTGATGGCATTGAAAAGCAGAAAAGATGAAATATAAAATCAAAACTGGCTTTTATAATGCCCTGTTGTATATATTGTGTTAATATATGAAAAATATGCTAGAGACAAAATTATTTCTTTTATGCATTTATATTTTTTTTTTACTTGTGATTTTAACGCATAAATGGATTTAATGCATAAAAAACCTCACTGAATATATATATAATGTATACAGGAGGGGTTGTGTGGTAAGTAGCTTGTTTACCAACCACATGGTTCCGGGTTCAGTCCCACTGCGTGGCACCTTGGGAAAGTGTCTTCTACTATAGCCTCGGGCCGACCAAAGCCTTGTGAGTGGATTTGGTAGACGGAAACTGAAAGAAGCCCGTCGTATATATGTATATATATATGCGTGTGTGTGTTTGTCCCCCTAGCATTGCTTGACAACCAATGCTGGTGTGTTTATGTCCCCGTTACCTAGCGGTTTGGCAAAAGAGACCGATAGAATAAGTACTGGGCTTACAAAAGAATAAATCCCAGGGTCGAATTGCTCGATTAAAGGCGGTGCTCCAGCATGGCCGCAGTCAAATGACTGAAACAAGTAAAAGAGGTATAAACGTATGTTTGTACATCTGTATTTACATATACATATATATATATATCTATATATACATATATTTTTATTAGTATTTGGTAGAAGTAACAGTGACTCAAAGGTCATGAGTTTCATGTGTTAGCTCTTATATATACATATCTTTTATCATTTATTTGCTTCAGTCTTAGACTGTGGCCATGCTGGGGCACCGCCTCACAGAACTTTTCATCAAATGAATCGATATCAGTACTTTATTTAAGCCCTGTTCTTATTCTGTTAGTCCCTTTTGGTGAATTGCTAGGTTAAGAGGATGTAAACAAGTGATGGAGAGGGACTAACACAGACCCATGACACACATGCATACATATATATATGTATATAATGAGGGGCTTCTTTCAGTTTCTATCAATCAAGTCCACTCATAAGGAATTTGGCCAGCCCGATGCTATAGTAGAAGACATTTATCTAAGGTGCCATGCTGTGGAACTGAACCCAGAACCATGTGGTTAAGAAGCAAGGTCCTTACCACACACACACTCATATATATATATATTATATATATATATATATATATATATATATATAATCTTTTTACTTGTTTCGGTCATTTAACTGTGGCCATGCTGGGGGCACTGCCCTGAACAGTTTTTAATCAAACAAATCAACCCTAGGACTTATTTTTTTGAATCCTAGTATTTATTCTATTGGTCTCTTTTTGCCAAACCACTAAGTTATGAAGAGGTAAACACACCAACATCAGTTGTCAAGCAGTGGTGGGGGACAAACACAGACACAAGACACACATACATACATACATATATATATATATATATATATATATATTATATATATATATATGTGGAGGCGCAATGGCCCAGTGGTTAGGGCAGCGGACTCGCGGTTTCGATTCCCAGACCGGGTGTTGTGAGTGTTTATTGAGCGAAAACACCTAAAAGCTCCACAGCGCTCCGGCAGGGGGGGGGGCGATCCCTGCTGTACTCTTTCCCCACAACTTTCTCTCACTCTTTCTTCTGTTGGCCTGCTTGCTTAGCCAGCGGGGTGGCGTCATTTGAAGGCTAAAACAGTGCAAAGCACATTGTGACCAGCGATGTGTAGCAACATCTGATAGCCTGGTCGGTCACGGTGATATATATTTATATACACACACACACATACACAACAGGCTTCTCCTGTCATTATGCTACCCACCTATCATCCTCTACATGCATCACATATCTATACCATGTATCTTGTACATATGTGGAGGTGCAATGGCCCAGTGTTTAGGGCAGCGGACTCGCGGTTGGAGGATCGCGGTTTCGATTCCCAGACCGGGCGTTGTATGTGTTTATTGAGCGAAAACACCTAAAGCTCCACGAGGCTCCGGCAGGGGGTGGTGGCGACCCCTGTTGTACTCTTTCGCCTCAACTTCCTCTCACTCCACTCTTACTTCCTGTTTCTGTTGTACCTGTATTTCAAGGGGCCGGCCTTGTCACTCTGTGTCACGCTGAATATCACTGAGAACTATGTTAAGGGTGCACGTGTCTGTGGAGTGCTCAGCCACTTACACGTTAATTTCACGAGCAGGCTGTTCCGTTGATCGGATCAACCGGAACCCTCATCGTCGTAACCGACAGAGTGCTTCCATCTTGTACATACATCTGAGTCATGTTCTCAGTTTTTTTCTCAGCTCATCTTTGCTTTCTCAACTAAGCAAACTAAATTTACGCATCCGGCAGAACATGCTTGCTTCATTTCATTCCTGATTTTTGCATATTCCCTAAATTCACTGCCTACGTCTCTCTACTATCTAGTATCTATTTCTTTACTACCCACAAGGGGCTAAACACAGAGTGGACAAACAAGAACAGACAAGGGGATTAAGTCGATTACATTGACCCCAGTGCGTAACTGGTACTTAATTAATCGACCCCGAAAGGATGAAACGAAAAGTCGACCTCGGCGGAATTTGAACTCAGAATGTAATGGCAGAGGAGATACGGTTACGCAATTCGTCCGACGTGCTAACGTTTCTGCCAGCTCGCATACATCAAGGTTACTTAGAAGCCACCAAACTACTTACTGTGATACCCTGCGAAAAGCCTTCTCCAGATCAGTAAATACCAAGCAGAGAACTAAAAACCGTTTTTGCATTTGTCTCACTAAGAAATGAGCACCGGTCATACCACAACCTACATCTTGCTTAAGTTGCAACCTTCAATAGATAGGTCAAGGGAGTGGAGAGACAGTCAGAAGGATGCAGAGAGAATTACAAGGATGGAAAGGACCAGTGCAGTTGCTTATACTAAAGCCTAATAGAGGGAGTGGCTGTGTGGTAAGTAGCTTGTTTACCAACCACATGGTTCCGGGTTCAGTCCCACTGCGTGGCACCTTGGGCAAGTGTCTTCTACTATAGCCTCGGGCTGACCAAAGCCTTGTGAGTGGATTTGGTAGATGGAAACTGAAAGAAGCCCGTCATATATACGTATATATATATGTGTTTGTGTGTCTGTGCTTGTCCCCCTAGCATTGCTTGACAACCGATGCTGGTGTGTTTATGTCCCCGTTACTTAGCGGTTCGGCAAAAGAGACCGATAGAATAAGTACTGGGCTTACAAAAGAATAAGTCCCGGGGTCGAGTTGCTCGATTATAGGCGGTGCTCCAGCATGGCCGCAGTCAAATGACTGAAGCAAGTAAAAGAGTAAATGAAGGTGGACTGGTAAGGGGAAGTGTGCAACAGGGTAAGGGTAAGGGGAAAACCAAAAGGGTTAAAAGATGTGATGCATGTGTGAAAGGGATCAGCAGAAAGTGAACTCTGTATGCTTGGCAGGGTACAAAATATCTCAGCCTCTAAAAATTTGGCTCAACAAATCCTGTCTGAATCAAGCAAGCATGAAAAAAATAAATGTCAAAATGATAATTAATGAATGTGAGTGTGCACATATGTATGCATACATTCGTATATATATATATATATATATATATATATTATATGAAAACAGATAGATAGACAGACGTAGCTAGACAGATAAATAGATATGTAGGCAGGTAGATAGATGGGTAGATATATAGATTGATGGATAAATAGGTAGAAAGATATGTATATATATATATATATATATATGTATGTATATATATATATATCACCGTGATCGACCAGGCTATCAGATGTTGCTACACATCGCTGGTCACAATGCACTTCGCATTGTTTTAGCCTTCAAGTGACACCACCCCACTGGCTAAGCGAGCAGGCCTACAGAAGAAAGAGTGAGAGAAAGTTGTGGCGAAAGAGTACAGCAGGGATCGCCACCATCCCATGCGGGAGCCTCGTGGAGCTTTAGGTGTTTTCGCTCAATAAACACTCACAACGCCTGATCTGGGAGTTGAAACCGCGAGTCCGCTGCCCTAACCACTGGGCCATTGCGCCTCCACACATATATATATATATATATGTATGTATATATATATATATGTATACATATATTTATATGTATATATATATATATGTATACATATATTTTTATATGTATATATATATATATGTATGTATATATATATGTATGTATAATATATATATATATGTATGTATATATATATTATGTATATATATATATGTATGTATATATATATATATATACGTATGTATATATATATATTGTTATGTATATATATATATATATGTATATATATATATATGTATATATATATATATAATGAGTTTGTTTTAGATAGTGCTCAGATGCACTACAATACATGTATATTTACATGCATGTCTGGTCTGTATGTATTCCTGCTGTTATGTGTATGTGTCTTGATATTTTTGGGTATTTACACACACACACACACATTATCAGCCTGGATGAACGGTTTGTATAAAACCAAAAAAAAAAATGCATATCAAAAGCATTAAAGATCAAAGGTGAGAGGTCAGATCACACAGGAGGACGAGGTTAATAGGTTACTATTTACATAAATCTATTGGGTGAGAACCACGACTCCTTTCATAGTAGCAAGATTAGGCTCCAGCATGGATTCTCTGACTGTTCAAAAATAATTGAAACCATTTTACATATGTCAGTTTATTTTAAATGTTCTAAGACAACAGGGGTCAACTGTAATTGTGTTAGAAAGAAGAACATGCCATTATTTTTGTCTATCAAGAATGCAGTAAACTGGAAGAACTATAATCACATTGGACAAAATGCTAAGTGGCATTTCTTTCAGTTCTTTACATTCTGAGTTCAAACTCTGCTGAAGTCACCTTTGCCTTTCATCCTTTCAGGGTCAATAAAATAAGTACCAGTTGAATACTGGGGTTGATGTAATCGATTAGCCCCCCTGCCCAAATTTCAGGCCTTGTGCCTTTAATTGAAGGGATGATTATTATTATTGTTATTATTATTATTATTATTATTATTAAAATGGCAAATTGGCAGAATTGTTAGTGAGCTGGATAAAATGCTTTAAGACATTTCTTCCAGCTTTATGTTGTGAGTTTTCAAGGACGATAAAATACGTACCAGTTATGCACTGGGGTTGATGTAATCAATTGGTCACCTCTCTGCAAATATCAGGTCTTGTGCATGCAGTAGAAAGGATTATTATTATTATTATTATTAATATTATTAAATAAATGAAACTCTTGGTCTTTGAGGTACTTTTCTAACTTTCTGCCAATAAAAAAGTATATATATAAATATATCTACATCAATAGATATATATTCATACATATGTATATGTGCGTGTATATATATATATATATATATATAACGGGAAGCTTTATGGAAATAAACAAAAGACGAAGGCAGGTGGAATACAAACAAACAATTCTATTAGTATGGCGCTCAGGAATGTAAATAAAACAAGTCTTTTACGTTTTGAGCCTACGCTCTTCAACAGAAAGATACACAGAAAAGAAACAAGGAGAGAAAAAAAAATGCGTGCAGAAGCTAGAGAATCAACATGGCGATCTCCATAAACATATATATATATATATGTTTATTTACATATAACTTTTAAATTCGTTTATGGTAATGTTAAGAGTATGGAAATAAAAATTCTATTTCATTGCACTGGCTACCATTTAATGACACTGACTACTGACTCAGTTTTCGGGGGTTGCATCATGGCTATACCAGTATAATGTACAAAAGATATAAAAACAGCAATATAATAATACATACATACATATATATATATAGATATATGGCATGTAAAATATATGGCCATGTGAACATTGTCGATGCCAAGTATGCCTAACTGGCTCCTGTGCCGGTGGCACGTAAATAGCACCAACCAATCATGGTTGACGCCAGTACCCGCTGACTGGCTTTTGTGCCGGTGGCACGTAAAAAGCATGATCCAAACGTGGTCAATGCCAGGCCTACCCGACTGGCTCCTATGCCAGTGGCACATAAAAAGCAACCACTACACTCTTGGAGTGGTTGGTATTAGGAAGGGCATCCAGCTGTAGAAACATTGCCAGATCAGATTGGAGCCTGGTGCAGCTGCTGGCTCTCCAGACCTCAGTCAAACTGTCCAACCCATGCCAGCATGGAAAATGGACGTTAAACGATGATAATGATACTAATATACAAACACATATGTCATCTGATCAATAAGTATCTGGACTGTTGCCATAGTAATGAAGCTAAACCAAGCAGAGTGAAACCACTTGGTACAGATTGACCTTGAAGTCTGCTGTGCATGTGTGCTAAGTTTTAACATTCTAGCTCACTTCAGCTGTTTACAGCAGTGCTTGGAAGGAAGGTGTGTAGTATGTGATCATCGCAATGAATATAAAAGAGAAAGTTGAGTAGAGAATCTGCAAAAATTTTGCCCAAAGCTTGACGGTTCCTGCACAGAGGCCTATGCAAAGCTTTCAAAATGTTCTCATTGTTTTCGACACAGCCAGGGAGTTCTTGTGCAACTGAAACCTGAGTGTCTTTTCAGTCATCTGAAAGCAGTTTTGGCACAAACTTGGCAGACACGTATCTCATACCCAAATCTTCCTTGATAATGAACTGAACTGAACCATAACTAGTCTGCACAGCCTCTGATAACTCAAGGATGGTGATACAATAATTTCCCCTCACAGCTGTACGCGCATCTGCAATGTTTTTCTCAGTTCTGCTGGTAGCGGGTTTCCCAGAACATTAATCAATATTGAAATTTTCTGACCATTTTGGAAACGTCTGAACCACTCGTACACCTGTGTGTATTCCTCTCCATACACTTTCTGTAAGTTTGCATAGACCCCTGAGCAGGTATTGCCACGACAGCTTTTTCTGACAGTCAATGCAATGATCAGATGTGCTACACACCTTCCTTCCAAGCATTGCTGTAAATAGTGGAAGTGAGAGAGAATATTTAAACTTAGTGTGCATGCACAGCAAAATTCAAGGTGAATCTGTGCCAAGTGGCTTTACTCTGCGTCCTTTAGATTTGTTACTATGGCAAAAGTGTGGATACTTATCGATCAGACTTCAGATATATATTAATATATAGATATATGTACATAAACACACACATACATATATGTATATATATGTATGTACATACATATATATATATACACACATATATGTATATATATATACACACACATATACGTATATATATATATATACACACACACATATATGTATATATATATAAATGTATGTACATACACGTACATATATACATACATACATATATACACACACACATACATACAGACATACATAAATATATACACACACACACATATATATATATATACGTACATATGATGATGACAAGTATGTACATCAATACACCCACACACACACTTGTATTGATGTATGTACATTAAAAATTACAACAGTTTATTTTTAGTACTGTACAGATATCAACAAACTGACAACAACGAAAGAAAGCTCGAGTCATGGCTTGCTCACAAAGTCCTTCACATCGACTGAGCTTTGCTTATTCTATTTTCACACCCAATTGACTGATCTATTTTCTAGTTTATTGCTCCACTGTCCCTTGTCAAATTTGTTTACAGTTCAGACAAAACATTACAGTTATGCTATGAAATTAGCCCAAGTTGGGTGGGCTGTGTAAATGCTCCCACTCCCTTGCATATCATTAGTGTGTAATGAAAAGCCAATAAACCAAAACGTAACTAAATGTAAGACTTGTTCCTTTTCATTTTCTAAAAAGAATTTCTGATGAAACTTGAAATTCAACTGTTTTCGCTGCAGCCCCAGGTTGACCTAGTGGCCTTGGGAGTGGATTTCGAAGATGGAAACTGAATGAAATTTAATATATGTACATGCGTGTATGTATATTAGGTTTATATGTGTTTATTTCATGTTACAAGAAAGTTTCCTTTCCTATTTTATGTTATGCAGACCTGAAACATGCATATTAAATGATTTCAAAATATCACTATTTCATTTGACTTCATTATTAAAACTTATATATATTATATATATATATATTCTCTGTAACCAAACCAATTTCTTGACTGTATTGTAACTTGTGATGAAAAGGGGATTCTGTACAAAAATAAAAAAAATGATCTTTGCAGTGATTGGACCAAAATGAAGCACCGTAAACCTTCCCTAAACCTGAGCTCTTCAAAAAGGTTAGGGCAACTGTTTGGTGGTGTACTGCTGGAATCATGCACTATAACTTCTTAAAACTATTACTGCAGAAACATATTGCCATGAAGTTGCCAAATAAATGCAAAACTGCTACTCCTCCATCCCAGACAGGTCAACAGAAAAGGGCCAATCATTCTTCATGACAATGCTTGACCACACGTTTCACTAATGATGCTCCAGAATTTGAGAAATTCTTCCCCACCCAGCTTATTCCCCAGACCTTTCTCCTCCCGACCACCACTTTTTCAAGCACCTTGATGATTTCCTGCAAGAGAAGGAGTTCAAAATCAAGCAATGAAGAAAGTGCATTTCAAGAGTTCATCAGTTCCAGAACTCCATATTTTTATGTTACTGGAAAAACAAAATGTGTTGATTGTAATGGTACTTGCTTCGATGAATAAAATTTCAGCATCGTTGAAATATTTTGTGATGAATTTCATGTTTCAAAACGTTGCCTACTTTGTACTCAGCCTAGAGTGTTAGGTGACAATCCCATTATGTATTTCATTCCATAACAGCTACATCTGAAGAGCACAAGGTTACATAATTGGACTGTTACTTAACAATCCGTTGAATACCTAGTGTGAAACTGATTCGTAAGATCAACCGTGATGGATATATATAACAGTATACACTTCGATTAACACACCTACTCTACCAATAGATAAACAAGTGCATTTTATCCTGACTTATGGACTCTTAGATGGCCTCATACACACACATACACAGTGGATTTCCATACAGTTTCTGTCTACCAAATTTACTCACAAGCCATTAGTAAACCTAGAACTTTAATAAGACACTTGCCTAAGGTGCTGTGCAGTGGGACTGAACCCAAAACTACATGGTTGAAATGTAAACTTCTTAACCACACAACCATACCTGATTTTTACCAAATTCTACATTAGTTTCATGATCTGGCACCTTTACCAGCCTCGTCTGGCACCTGTGCAGGTGGCACGTAAAAAGCACCCACTACACTCATGGAGTGGTTGGCGTTAGGAAGGGCATCCAGCTGTAGAAACACTGCCAGATCAGACTGGGCCTGGCGCAGCCTTCTGGCTTCCCAGACCCCAGTTGAACCGTCCAACCCATGCTAGCATGGAAAACGGACGTTAAACGATGATGATGATGATGCCAAAATGTTGAAGAATCTCTGTTGTAATATTTACAAGGTTAGTAACAGACAAATACATTCTATGCTTTAATCTTATAATATCTGAATTTTAACTGTGCCACATCAAAGTCTCCTTATTTCCTGCTGGGATGTCATTCATCTACACTGTTGTCAATATAAAACAAATAGCCAACAAATCACCTTACATATTGTGTGTACGTGTGCATGAGTGAGTGAATGTGTGTGAGAGAGAGAGAGAGAGAGATAGACAGAAAGAGTGCTTAGTGAGGTGAGTAACCTCACAATGACCATGATAAAGTAATTATAAAGGATTATGAATTCCAATAACAAACAGCATAAATCATTTACAGTAAAACGCACCAGCTTAAAACATTACAAAAAATAAACGTTCCAAAGGTTGAAGTTTATTTCAACATTATTCAGTTATTTGACAATATGGGGTTCATCAAAGAAGACATTTAGTCAGAGAATAGACAGGTCAAAGTTCAAAGTTTATTTCATTGTTTGTTCAATGTTCAGAAGAAGGAAGATGCGGTGTATATAGGTATATAAGTACACTTGTTCTGATATCAGAAGACAATTTGAAAAAAGT
>NC_043017.1:22875087-22877587 GCF_006345805.1 Octopus sinensis | reverse complement strand
AGTCCCACTGCGTGGCACCTTGGGCAAGTGTCTTCTACTATAGCCTCGGGCCGACCAAAGCCTTGTGAGTGGATTTGGTAGACGGAAACTGAAAGAAGCCCGTCGTATATATGTATATATATATATGCGTGTGTGTGTTTGTTCCTCCCTAGCATTGCTTGACAACCGATGCTGGTGTGTTTACGTCCCCGTTACTTAGCGGTTCGTCAAAAGAGACCGATAGAATAAGTACTAGGCTTACAAAAGAATAAGTCCTGGGGTCGAGTTGCTCGATTAAAGGCGGTGCTCCAGCATGGCCACAGTCAAATGACTGAAACAAGAGAGTAATGTGGGGATTTAGAAAGACAATAGTCGTGATTAGAGACTAATCAGTCTGGCAGGAAATAGAGGGATTGGCACTATGTTGCTTATGGCAAGTGTTCTAGTTGATTCGATCAATGGAACAGCTTGCTTCTTCCCAACCTCTGTGTGGCACCTTAGGCAAACATCTTCTGCTATTGCCTCTGGCCAACCAAAGCCTTGTAAGTGGATATGGTAGACAGAAACTGAAAGGTGGCAAGCTGGCAGAAACATTAGCATGCTGGGCGAAATGCTTAGCGGTATTTCGTCTGCCACTACATTCTGATTTCAAATTCTGCCAAGGTCGACTTTAAGGGGTTGAGTAAATAAGTACCAGTTATGCACTGGGGTCGATATAATTGACTTAATCCATTGTCTGTCCTTGTTTGTCCCTTCTGTGTATAGCCCTTTGTGGGCAGTAAAGAGATAAGCATGCTGGGAAAATGCTTAGCGGTATTTCGTCTGCCGTCTTGTCTGAGTTCAAATTCCACTAAGGTCAACTTTGCCTTTCATCCTTTCGGGGTTGCTCGTGAAATTAATGTGCGAGTGGCTCAGCACTCCACAGGTATGTGTACTCTTAATGCTTTAGTACTGTTCCCCTCTTTCTTTCTGTTATCCACAAATATACAGTCACATCTGAGGCTGAAGATGCTCGACCTTAATTCTCTAGAAAAACGCAGCCGCCATGGTGATCTCATTCTTGCTCACAACATCATAAGCGGAAAGTGTAACCTCTCGAAAGAGCTGTTCTTCACTCCTGCTCCAGAGCGTTAGCTGCAGGGTCACTCCGAAAAGCTCTATCTGCGACGATTTCATCTCAATCGAAGGAGAGGAGCTTTCTCCGTCCGGGTTGCGGATCCGTGGAATAAGCTGCTGGACGAGATAGTGAAGATGCCGACGACTGCTCGTTTCAAAGTCTCTCTTGACCAGAAATGGCATGAACACCCTCCCTGTACATAACTCCATGTCCCCCTACATGGCCTTGCTTTTCGCTTTTTGAGCCAAAAAATTAACTTAACATCAAGGAGATTCAGCATGACACAAGATGTGACAAGGCTGGCCCTTTGAATTTCGGGTACAATTCATTTTTGTGGGCCGAGTGGACTGGAGTAACATCAGATGAAGAGTCTATTGCTCAATGACATAATGTGCCAACCGAGGCTTGAACTCGTGACCTCAGGATCGTGAGCCAAATACCTTAACCGCTTAGTAACGTGCTTTCACATCTGCAGGAAATAACGGACCTAATTAAAGAAGACACTGCTTGATACATCAGCAAGAAATAAATGTTAAAGTGACACATTTTTAAGATGGCAAATGGCCAAACACTGACTCTCAGTCTTTTTGCTCAACAGAACAACAACAACAACAGCAACAACAAAATGTTTTCCATGAACTCTTTTCACATTCAAGAACAGGTATCATTCTTCATTCTTTCTTTCTTTTACTCACCCCTCTCTTTTTGTTCTTATCACCCCTCTCCATTCTTTCTCTCTCTCTCTCTCTCTCTCTTCCTCCTTTCTTTCTCTCTCTCCTTTTCTTCCTTCGTTTCTTCTCTCTCCTTCCTCTTTCCTCACTCACTTTCACTTTCCTGCTTTTCCTTCCTTCTGTTTTCTTTCTCACTTTCTCCTTCTCTAACTCCCTTTCTTTCTCTCTTTCTACCTTCATCTGTTCATTACTTTCTTTCTTTCTCCCTTTCTCCTTCTCTAACTTCCTTTCTTTCTTTCTCACTTGCTCCTTCTCTAACTTCCTTTCTTTCTCTCTTTCTACCTTCCTCTGCTCATTACTTTTCTTTCTATCTGTCTTACCTTCATCTCTCTCTCTCTCTCTCTCTCTCTCTCTCATTCAGACATGTTTAAACTGCTAACTAATCCCCAGATTTAAGAAGAAATAATGTGATGAGGCTTCTTCTATCTCAATCATAGTGATACAACAGAATTGATGTTTTACCAAAAATTATGGTAAGAACATTGACCTGAAGAACTCCTGAGGTTGATTTCTGATGAACATGTGTGTGTGTGTGTACATACGGACACATACATATGGAGAAACACACAAGTATGAATCATATATATATATATATATATATATATGTATGATTCATACTGAAGATTTTAATAAATGAAAGTAGTATTTAATTTATAATTTTTATTAATATGAA
>NC_043017.1:22865087-22872587 GCF_006345805.1 Octopus sinensis | reverse complement strand
GGCTTCTGACATTGCAAAACAGCTAGAAGTTAGTCCAAGAACATGTGTTACATATTTGCATAAGCTTGGGTATTATGGATGAGCAGCTAGAAGAAAACCTCTCCTTCAACCAATTAATATCACGAATAGAAAGAAATGGGCTAGGGAGATGTCACAAAAATCCAGTTCATTTTTCAGACAGTGGACGTGTTTGGGTCTGGAGGCTTCCCAATCAAGAATTTGATTATCACATTATATAGATTAGTTTAGTTATAAACATTCAGAATACGTCCCTAATCCAAAGATAATTCAGTATCTTGATATCATAATATGCTGCTTGCTTTCCACTATTTGCAAGCCATGAGCCAGGTTCTCTTCCACCGACCCATCCACCAACCCTCTCCCTCTCTCTCCTCAAACATATCGTCACATTACTTTCAGTTTAAGAACCAACCTCAATCTCAACAGAGGGCTTCATCACTTCCGGAGGAAGAACCCCTCCCTTGACTCCTTCCACACACTGTCTGTCATTGACAAATCTTGGCTGTGTAGGCCTCAAGTAGCGAGTGAAATCATTTCACTCCCATGTCTTTGGTCAGCCTCTTGATCTTGTCCACTGTTTTGGTGTCCACTGTCACCCTGTTGATTGTCCATCTGTTGTCCTTCAGTTGTGCGATGTGACCAGCCCATCTATATTTGTTTTCCTTGATGGCTCTTATGTTGTTGACTCTCGTGTGCTGTCGAATTTTGGCAGTGAATTTTTTTAACTTCTTGTTTATTTAAGAACCAAGCAATATTTAATTGGAGCTTGTTCCATTTTTCTTCTGCAAGGTGGCCCTGCAAAGATCAAAAACATGCTCAATACTCTTGACTAAACCATTTGAAGAAAAAAAAAACTTGAATGGAAATCATATTTAAAATCTGGAAAACAGTACTATCATCCTATACCTGTAAAAAAAGGTTGGGATAAGAAGAATGGTAAAAAAACAAAAAAAGACAGGTGTGAGCATGTAAAGAAACAGGGGGTACATATGTGAATGTGTAAGTCGGACGGAATGAGAAACTGTGACAGTGAAAGACAGAGAAAGAGAGTGAGATGGAGAGGAGAAAATCAAGACAGATAAGATAATGATGTGATATTTGAGTAAAACTCAAACTCAGTATCTTATAAAAAATTTGGAAATCCCAACTTGGAGAATAGATTCAATGGCAGCAGCTTGTTGACTGAAGTAGGGTGTGCTCACTGCAATTGTGTCCCATGTACACTTGTAACACTCCCCCCACACATACGTGTTCTACACTTTGATCTTAGCATATATATATATATTTATATATATATATATATATATATATATATATCATGGGTAATGAGAAATATTAGAAATTTCTACTACCAGTGGCCTAGCATGTAAAAATTTAGTCAACAGACTATATATTATTCATATAAATGTACACTGTATTTATATATATACTAACAGTATCACCTGGCGTTGCTCGGGTTTGTAAGGGAAATAACTATATAAGCATTTTTAGAGAGTTATAGCCAAAAAATAGCAAAAAAATGCATTAAAAATGGAAAAAAAATTATGGTAAATTTTTTTTTAAATCGTAGACTCATCGTAGAAGGGCTCGATATGAATCACGACTATAAGATACCCGGTTTTGGTTAAACTGCACCGCAAAAATGTGGGAGTAGTTAGGAATCTAAATCGTAGGAGACAGACACACAACTTCACTTTTATATGTAAAGATATATATATATACACATACATACATACACACAGATACACACAGATACATACATATATATATATATATATATATATATACACACACACACACAGAGATACACACACACACACAAGCATACACTTCTCTCATCGTGGATCATACAAGGTGTGAACGAAAACACAAGTGGTTATTTGGCAACCTTTCAGACAAGAAACAGTTAAACCATTTCTTTACACTGAAACAAAGACAAAACATGAAGGATGAGGGGAGACAGACATTGGGAATCCAACCAAAGTTGAGAAAGAAAGCAAGAACAAAGCGAACGCGAAAGACATAGGAGGCAAGGAGGGGGGGCGGGGGGAGGGGGGGCAAAGTGGCGGGAGGAGGTGGAGGAAGGGGAGGAGAGATTAAAATGGCATAAACCAAATCTAAATCGGCTTCACATCTGTTTTAAACATTTGTCAGTGGATTGCTCTGCATATTATTTGCATCAATTGTCAGAGTAATTTAACAAACAAATGTCTTTACTTAATATCAATCACTAAGCATTAAAAAAAAAGGCAAGATCATAAATAAGGCATGTAAAAATGATAATGAATGATAACTGTGTGTATGTGTTTGTGTACACATGTATATTTGTATATAAGTATGATTATACAAATATCATACACATGTAATTGTAATTTCATGCCATGCTAAACATTAATGTCAACCCACTAGAGTAATATCCACATGATTCTCATTTAACATCCATTTTCCATGCTGGCATGGGTTGGATGGATATATGAAGGTGGGGGGGGGGCACTGAAAAATTCCTGGCTTTGGGTAAAAGAAAATAGAGGAGGATCAATTGATTATGATTTTATGTAGCATATTCCTCTCACAGATTATGTAGCAGTTCTTCAGCTTTTTTAAGCCCTGTAAAAGAATTCAGAAGGTTGTGCTTCTAACCAAGCCTTTCACAATACCCTTAAAGCCAGGAACTTTTCAGCATACCCTTGTGTGTGTGTGTGTGTGTGTGTGTGTGTTGTCTTGCAAGTATTTGGTGACCCTGTCAGTGCAGGTGCCACTTAAAAGCACCCAGTCCACACAGTAAAGTGGTTGGCATTTGGAAGGGCATCCACCTGTAAAAACCTCGCTTGTATTTGTGCCAGGTAAAAAGCACCAAGTCCACTGTGCTGAGTGGTTGGTGTTAGGAAGGGCATCCAGCTGTAAAAATCCTGCCAAAACAGTTACAGAAGTCTGGTACAGACTTCTGCCTGGCTGGCTCCCATCAAACTGTCCCACCCATGCAAGCATGGAAGGCAGACGTTAAATGATGATGATAAAATATATATCATTATCATCATCATTTAACGACCATTCTCCATGCTGGCATGGATTGGTGGTTTGACAGGAACTGGCTGGCCGGAGAGCTGCCTGGGCTCCATTTGTCTGTTTTGGTGTGGTCCCTACATCTGGATGCCCTTCCTAATGCCAACAACTTTACTCAGTGTACCGGGTGTCTTTACATGGCACCAACATGGGCACTTTTATGTGACACTGGTACGAGCACTTTTACATATATATATGTGTGTGTATATATATATATATATATATATATAATATATATATATATATCTTCCGGTCTTTCAAAATGTGACCTCGTGTGTACCGTTGGCGATGTTTTTCCCTCCATCTTCCCTTCTCTGGATCTTTCCTTCTATGTTTCCGACGAAGAGCTCCGCTCGAAACGTTAAACCCTCCTTTCCTGAGCGGCCAGTAATACTATATTCGTTCCACATCCTTGCGTTGTTGTGTTTTTTTGTTTGGATTAACTATATATATATATATATATTAGGAGATGACAGGGCTGATCTCTCAGCCAAAAAGTTAAATGACAAAGAAGATTGTCTTAGTTCATTTCCTACAAGAATGTATATAGTTTTATATATGTAAGGTAATTACTTTAGTTTTTATAAATTTTTGTTTTTGAAAAATAAGTGCATGCCCTCTGTATAGGGCTTGTGAAAAGGGCTCCATCTTTTTGGTACTGAAACTCCAAATGAGGCACTGTTTCCAAAGGGTTAAGGTGGCGAACTGCCAAAGTCATTGGCACAAGGGACAAAGTGCTTAGCGGCATTTTGTCTGTCTTTATGTCATGAGCCCAAATTCTGTCAAGGTGAGGCTGACTTTGCTTGTTGTCCTTCCGAGGTCGATAAAGTAATTACCAGTTGAACACTGAGGTTGCTGCAATCAACTTACCACCTCCCCCCAAACTTGCTGGCATTGTGCCAGTTTGAAATCAATATTTTGAGATATTAGGGTGGCGAGCTGCCAGAGTCGTTAGCACACCAGACGAAATGCTAAGTAGCATTTCATCTGTCAAATTCTGCCAAGGTCAGCTGTGCCTTTCATCCTTTTGGGGGTCAATAAAATAAGCACTAGTGGATCACTGGGGTCGATATAATAAACTTGTATCTCCCTGAAATTTGCTGGCCTTGTGTCAAAATTTGAAAGCAATATTTTGAGATATTAGCTTGCAAAATGATCTCTTCATAGAAATTATAACTAGCAGTTGAAATAGAAGAAAAGGATTGGGAATAAATAAATCAGTTTCAGCAAGAGTCTTCTAGAATTGCTTCATGCAATTGGACTGGATGGGTTGGATGGTTTGACTAAAAACTTGTAAGTTGGGCAGCTGCTCCAGGTTCCACTCTGATTTGGCATGGGTTTTACAGCCGGATGCTCTTCCTAATACCTATTTCTTTATTACCCACAAGGTGCTAAACACAGAGGGGACAAACAAGGACAGACATAGGTATTAAGTCGATTACATCGACCCCAGTGCATAACTGGTACTTATTTAATCGACCCCAAAAGGAAAGGCAAAGTCGACCTAGGCGGAATTTGAACTCACAGCGTAATGGCAGACGAAATACGGCTACGCATTTCGCCCGACGTGCTAACGTTTTTGCCAGCTCACCGCCCTCATGCCCTTCCTAATACCAACCACTCCAAGAATGTAGTGGGTGCATTTTACATGCCACCAGCACGGATGCCAGTTATGAAACACCAGTAATGGCCACAACTATGATCCCATTTGGCTTGACAGGTCTTCTCAAGCATGGTATATTGTCAAAGGTCTCTCTCTCTCTCATATATATATGTATATATATATATATATATATATATATATATATATATATAATATATATATATACACATACACATATATATCTCCCTTTCTTTCATCTCTTGCTCCCCCATCCACACTCCTAGTACCTTTGTCCCCACTGACTTTTGCCCACCGTTGGTACTGATCATTCTCGCCCTCTCTTCTAAATGCAAGCAGCCATGTAATTCCCCTACAAGAACCCGCTTTTTCCTTACCTCTCATACTCTAACCCTCATCATTGGGTTTCATAGTCTAGTGAACTGCATGACAACCTCACCAGTTCTGGTGGCATGGAAAAAGGCACCCTGTACATGTTGCTGAAGTAAAGTAGTTGGCACTAGGAATGACATCCAAAACAGACAGTGGAACATGATGCAGTCTTTGGACTTATCTGATTCTATCAAACTGTCCAGCCATGCCAACATGCAGGAATGGATGTTAAATGATGATAATGACATACATTACATTTTTTAACTTTATATCAGTTTTTCCATGCTGGCATGGGTTAGATGATTGAATTAGTATGGCATTGTTTTATAGTCGGACGCCCTTTCTGTCACTAAACTTTCTCTTTTTTTCAAGTAAGGGATCTCTTGAAAAATGCCAAATTAACAGACAGTTTGCTGATAGGAGGAGAAATGACAACAATATTATCTGTTTCTTTACAACCCACAAGGGGCTAAACACAGAGGGGACAAACAAGGACAGACAAACGGATTAAGTCGATTACATCGACCCCAGTGCGTAACTGGTACTTATTTAATCGACCCAGAAAGGATGAAAGGCAAAGTCGACCTCGGCGGAATTTGAACTCAGAACGTAGCGGCAGACGAAATACAGCTACGCGTTTCGCCCGGCGTGCTAACGGTTCTGCCAGCCACCCGACAACAATATTATCACTCGTAGCCCACAACTTTCAGAGAAGTGCAAATGTAAACCTACAGATATATACATGAGCAGGTGCACATAAGCATGCACATGAACACACACACATGCTTCTTTCAGTTTCTATCACTCAGATCTCTTACAAGCTGTTAGTTAACTCAGTGCTATACTAGAAGACACTTGGTCCAAATACCATGCAATGGGAATGAACCAAAAATCATACGATCGGAAGCAAACTTCTTAATCAAATCACATAACCATTATTGTGGCTGTAGATCTATCTACCTATCTATCTACATGTCTATATTTAAATATATATATTTATATATCTATATCTATATATATCTATATATATATATCTATCTATATATATCTATAATAATCTATATATATATATATCTATATATATATATCTATATATATATCTCTATATCTATATATATCTATATCTATAACTAGAAAGGTTTTGGCCAGTATTGGCCCAGGCCATGTTAACTTAATAGCACCACCTGGCGAAGTCTATCAGTTCAGGATTGGGCACCAAGCCCATTCGAGCAGAGAGTTATTGTTTCCGGAGACATTCCGGTGTGGTGGTTTGTCCGGTACTGTTTGAAGGAATTTGTCCAAAGACTTCTTGAATTTTGTGTGGTCAGTTTCTTTTTGACGTGTCCTGGTGTTATGTTGAAGAGAGCGGGTCCAATGAGGTGAAATAGTTGTGCCGTATTGTCGTTATGTGAGGCGATTTAGATTTTTGTTGTGGACGGATGGCACGTGGTCCAAGCCTTGGATGCATTTTGAAGGTGATGCCAACATCATTCGGACAGTGCTGATGGAATATTTTCCACATCATACAGATAATGTAGCGTTCACGGCGTCGTTGGAGTGAATACAATTCAGCTTCTCTAGTCTACCCCAGTAGTCAAGGTCTGACATGCCATCTATCTTTTTTGTGATTGACCTTTGGGGAGCTTCAATTCTCATAATATTTTGTTTTGTGTAGGGAGACCACAGTGGACAGCAGTATTCAAGGTGGGGTCGGCAAAAGGGAGAGAAGAGAAGGATAATAGCGTGGGAATCTCTCGACTGGAAGGTCTGAGAATCCAGGAACACATTCTGCGGGCCATGTCAACTTTGCTGCTTATATGTGTAGCCCAGCTTATGTGTTGTCCACTGTTACTCCCAGGTCTCTGATGTTGTTGGATGCCATGAGAATTTCTCCAGAAGGAAGAGAGTATGGAGTTTCAGAGCGTCCTCCCTTCCAAAGTGGATCAGTTCGAATTTGTCTTCATTAGCAACATGTTATTCTTTTCCGCCCATTGGACAACAGCCAGTAGGTCTGACTGAAGGTTATTCGGTCATCCACGCCATTGATGACCTTCTGGAGCTTGGAATCATCAGCGAAGGTTCTGATGTTGCTGTGTTTGATGGTGTCAGTAATATCATTTATGTAGATGATGAAGAGAAGTGGGCCCAACACAGTGCCTTGTGGGACACCACTGCTGACTTTTGGGCTGGGGGCTGGATTTGACTCCTTCGACTACAACATGTTGGGTTCTGTTAGAGAGGAAGCACTTGATCCATTGCAGCAGCTTTCCAGTGACACCAATATTGGACAGCTTCTCAGAAGGATCTTATGATCAACCCTGTCAAAGGCCTTGCTGAAATCAAGGTAGATGACATCAGTGTTGGAACCCCTCCCAAGGCTCTCAAAATGTCATCAAAATGATGCAGTAGCTGCGTCAGGCAAT
>NC_043017.1:22812587-22862587 GCF_006345805.1 Octopus sinensis | reverse complement strand
TATATATCTATCTATATATATATATATATCTATATATATCTATCTATATATATATCTATATAATCTATATATATATATATATTTATATATATATATATATCTACCTATCAATCTATCTACCTACCTATCTATCTATACACACACACACACGCACATCCACACATTTATGTGTATATACTTACAGTCACACATATACATATACGAGAATCAGTAGGGAGAGGAAGTACTCAAGACTTACCACCGATGCTACTGGGAACAGAATGAAGACCACGACAAGCCACTTATACTACAACTCAATATCTTTCACACAAACGAACAATCATTCCCCATATTATTAACTACACTCAACTAATTTAGCAGTGCAAAGTAAAGACTACGGGTGCTGCCACCCGACGCCTCCTCATTCAAACGGGGTGGGGTGGGGTGGGTACGTGTAATGTCCCCGTATGACCAAAGCCCAGTTGTTGGATGTAGTAAAAGTGTATCTGCGCATACTAACAAGCTGCTAAGAGCTCTGTGTATACAACAGAGTGCAAAACGTTCGTACACACAGACACACACTATCAACAACTTGTTAGTTGGTTGGGTATCGTCGTCATCCGATTGTGATGCGTATTTTTATTCCCAGTCGGGTATCTGAGCATTCTGTGTTTTTCGCTTATATACATCGTCTAGTAATAGTATCGATAAGACTACTTGGATAGTCCGGTGTTGAAGAGGCGATTGAATATTGACGGAGGTGTAGAGAAGAATAAACGGAATTTAAAAAGACAAGATTATATATATATATATATATTGTTGTGTCTGGGGAGAGTCATTCTCTTTTAGTGCTTTATAATCTAACACACTCGCCGGTAAAATTTCCATTTATTTCTTTCTATATTTTTCTAAAATGTTCGTTGCGTCTTGCAACCTTTTCAGTAGTTTAGGCAGGTGTGATTCGATGAAGATTTGACTGCTATTTCTAACAGTTTTGCCGATCTCGTAGATATATATTAGAATTAGAAGTGGAGGGTAAAGAGGCGGAAAATCCCTTCACAAAGCATCGTTGTTGACAATGCTTAAACACGAGGAAAAAAAAGTCGAAAAATCTAAGAAAAAATAAGGGCGGAGATGATGGTGGGGGTTAAAGAAATAAATAATGATTTCTTTATTTAATAATACTGATGTAACAACTTTAAAGAAGGAAGGGAAAAGACAGCGAAATATATCTATCAAATCTACACGTGCATCTGGCTTGACAACACATGAGGCGTGCAAAACATCAGTTTAGAAAAACGTCGTTCTCTTCTCTCATTCATTCATTCGCTTTTTTTCTTTCTCCTGCACTTCGACTTTTCACTTGCTAGTTCTGTCTATCCACCACCCCTTCGCACTCTGTGTGCTTGCATATTTATGTGAGTATATAATATATCTATATAATTTTCAGAAAGAAAAGGCTGACAGTGATTTCGAAGTTTGGCAACTAAGTTGAAAATTGTCGACCTTTTCTTTGTAGAATTAAATAAAATGTAATGCTCAGATGTATTGAGTCATCCTTTAATTAATGCTTGTATTAATAGTAAACATCTATGTATGTTCTTTTTCTGCTTATTGCCAAATATCTATCTATCTATCTATCTATCTATCTATCTATCTATCTATCCATCCCTGTCTATCAATATCTATCTGTCTGTCTATCTATCTATCTATCTATCTACCTATCTATCTACCTATCCATCTATCTGTCTGTCTAAAATGTTCAGTCGCTGATTCATTTTTTTCCAGTATGTGTTGCACTTGTTGACCATCCCTACAAGACTTGACAGTCCTTTTTCCCCCAGACCTTGTCACCCACCGAAACCCACTATCTATATTTCCCAACTAACTTATTCATCCACTAACCTGCAGTGGAGTCCCTACGAGGTCGGCCAAACTGTTAGAAATAGCAGTCAAATCATCATCGAACCACACCTGCCTAAATAAACAACTGCCGTCTTAAGAAAAAAAATGATGCATTCGATGAAGTAGTCCGGTGGGGGGACACTATGTCTTAAAAAAAAGATGAGATGGTCATGGTTGGAATGCTATTTATCATATTTCAATCAGAACTGACCTGGGGGTTAAACAGAAACAACCACTAACCTGCAAAATTAAACAGTGAATGCACCTGATTGTCCACCTAAGCCACCCAGTCAGAGAAGGATTGAGTAAGAGATGCACTCCACTTCAGCTAAACTTATAAAAATCTACCTTCCCGTATAACCGTCTATTTCTCACTTTCTATCTATCTATCTGTCGGCCACTTCCCTCCCATCTTATATTTCCAGTTACTTTTTCTTATTCTTCCTCTTCTACTATCACTTTCTTTTACTGTCTCCCTCTTCTCTACAAGTATAATCTTTTTCCGTGGTTTCTATCGCCTTTACTCATCCTTCCTTTTTACTCTCTCTCTCTCTCTCCCTATATGTATGTGTATCTTTCTAGCCACTTTCACCTTACATTTCCTATTCCTCTTTTTCCTCCTCTTCTAACATCACATTCTCCCTTTCAATATCTCTTCTCAAAAACTCTATTCTCTTTTCCTTTCGTTCTCTTTCTCTCTCCATTTCACCCCAACTCTCTTCTATATTCATTAAAAAAATATTTCTCACCCTTTTCCTCCTTACCTTCACAACAAACACCAATATTTGAAAACATGGTGAATATTTTTTTGCATTATTATTACTATTACTGTTGCATAGTTTACCGTGGACAGTAGAATTACTATATTCTACTTTCATTATTTCAATTTTTTTTTATTATATGTTGCAATTGTTAGCATCTTAATTCGCACAGCAAGGCATAAACGCCACAATTTCACTATGTTCCCCGTTTAACAAACCCAAGACACGTGTTAGTTTATTTAACTATAAGAAAGTAATATAAATTAACACTCGTGGCAAGAAATTATTCCAAAGAAAAAAATTAAAAATTAACCCCTTACAAAACTACTATATATAAAATTTAATATAATACATATATATTAACCACTTCCATTGCGGTATGGGCGTCATTAATGTCTCATGCTGCACCTTTATATATCATATATAATAATAAAACCACGCTTTTTTAATAGCCATTTAAGAAACCTTAGCAATTTACCTCTACTTGTTTAAGGTTTCATTCATATCCTCCGAGTCGTCATTATTATTATTATTATTATTTATTTATTATTTAATTATTACCTTCGTTGACGTTTAATTATTGTTGTTAAATATAATATATAACCTGTCTATACGTATGTTTATGTCTATGTAGTAGAAATATTAAGGGTGAGATAGTTGTTGGTCGGTGCGCTCAGCTGTCGGCTGCACTTTTCTCTATTCCTAAGCAAACGTCGTGTGTTTGTTTGTTTGCAGACGATACTTTCAATTCGAAAACCTTCGCCTTTCTCTCTCTCAAAAATTCCACTAATTCAATAAACTATTCTTCTTACTACTAGTATTACTAATTCTTTTGCAAGATTAACGCAGAAATTATACTGGTATACACTTTATTTACACGCAGACGACACGCCGACACGCACAAAAAGAAAATCAGTGAAACCTATCTTATATGGATACTGTGTACAGTCTTCAAACTAACTTGGATTTTACCTAAGAAGAGACATTATTTATACATATATATATGTTTATGTGTCATTTTTTGTCCATGAGTTCTTTATGTCCATGGCTAGTCGACAGAAGAGGAGTCCAGGATTGGTAAATTCTGTTGAGGACACAGTTAAGGTAGGTGGAAACAACAAAATTCTTTTTCTTCATTATTATTATTATTTATTACTGAATAATGCTATATATATATATATATGCATTTACACCCGCCCATTTCTTTTGTCACACATCGTCTTCTTTACTTTGTCGTTCATTCTTTCAATTTTTTAATTCTATTTTCTACAATTGAATGATCTGTGTCCTAGGTGTTTACATGGTTGATTGAAATATTCTGTTTTGATACACATGCTCCCATGTACGTGTACACACTCACACACACACATTTGCCGAAAACGTTATATTTCTATATCCTTTTTTGAATGAGGCTCAGCTGGCAAACACTACGCGATTTCAATTTAAGACCTCTTAACTCAACATGTGGTTTGTGGACCAGTGCTCCGCTGGGTTCTCCACCCACTTGCTCTTTGTTCCACTAATATAATGTATAAATGCAATAACATCGTCAAATTTCTTGTTTCTTACCGAACTCGTATAATGTTTAAAAATGAAGTCCACAAAAATTTGTTTAAATATGAAGTTGGATAGCTAAGCATCCGGCTTGGAGTTTGTCAGTCCTCTAGAGACCTAACAAAATGGCCCTTATGTTTTGTGGCCTTCAATGGTAAAATTTAAACAAGAATATAACGTAATTTTAAAAACTTAAAATAATAAATTTCATTTTGTGGTAAATTGATAGAGATTGTATATTCCGGATCTTGTGCATTAAGTTCAGATCTCACCGCGGTTAACTTTGTCTTTCATCCTTTCGAGGTCGATGGATACACAAATTATACTAGTCCAAGACGGTAAAATAGAGCGTCGGACAAGATGCCATGCAATATCTATACAGGTTCTTTCCAGTCAAACAATTCTGCAACGACACGGATGCTTGGAGTTGGGATAAGATCAATAGAGAGTGGTGTAGCCTGGGTTTTGGCCTTCCCGTGTAGAAGTCAAATTAGGCAACCCTTTCGTTACATTTGCCTGTCCAAAACATTTACATAAGTTTGTCCTACAAGTCTATGCTTGTTTTCAAACTTTTATTTAGCCCTCGTTTCATATGTTCTGAGTAATATAAAGCTTTCTTTTCCCAAGTCTCTTGTTGCTTTGGTGGTTAAAAAAAAAAGGGAGAATGTTTCACATATGATGCATAGATGCAAAGGAAATATGTCCTGTGTTTTACATGTGTTAGACAGGACATCCTTGGTCTTCCTGTGTACATAAAGTGGCTACCGCCTGCTGGTCTGTACACCCCACGCTACACCATTTGATATCATTTAATGCTGGTATGATGGAACCGAAGGAATAAGCTTACTTTAAGACATTTCTTGACAATATCGATGCTGCTCTATTTGTGAACTTTAGAAAGGAGCCCATAAGAGATGCCCCACAGCATAAACTACGGATTACATACATATATACATACAAATATTGTGAAGTAGAACCTTTTCTCACAGACTACATCGTTATATTTTAAATCGCTATTTGTGAAGAATAACGTCGTTGGTTACAGGTTTCTAACAGACCAAGCACCGACTGCATTTCTGACGGTGAGAATGACAAAGCAATGACTAAATTGATGCCGAAGAATTAGCTCATGGTACTTTATCTACAAATTAACGATTTTCTTATTTTTCCTTTTTTATTTTCTTCGTCAATATACAATAGCCATTATATATATATACATACACAAATGATAATGTTAAATTGTTGCCCTGTTTAATACCCCCACTCACTACTTAGTTCTCGAGGGCCTTAATCGGAGCCCACTCTTGATGCGAGCATTGGTGTCAGATCTCCCTCATGTTCTGTAAAGGGTCATGGACATTGCCGTTTCTTTCCGACTAAAATGTAAAACAGACGCACAGACACACATACATAAACACTACAGGCTTCTGTACAATTTCCATCTAACTCCACTCGTACCGAAGTTATGAAAGAAATATGCTTACCGAAATGCGACGTTGTGGGATCGAACCGGTAATCCGTAATCGAAGTTCATAACACAGATATGCCCTTGCTCACATTTGAAATAGTTTTTTTTTTTTTCAATAAACATTTCATTTACTTTCTTCTTTTTTAATTAGAGACATTGATTAATAGATAATATAAAGCACAAGTCAAGAAATACTGGGTCGATTTTAATATTCCAGTAAAGCATCTTAGATGTGAAAGAAATAATATAATAGAAGACTGTTGTCTGCTAATAGAAATTGTCCAGCATAATAGAAATATGGTAATATGTTGGAAACAATAAGAAAAAGAAGACATTAAAAGTTAATAACTTGAAAAAACGTAGGAAGCTTGGAGATGAAATTGCAGTCATGTTTTATATTATGTAAGTGAAGTATTTATTATTATGTAATTATTATGACGGGCTAAACAAAGTTGGTAGTGGTTATTAACATTGTAAATTTGTCGAGGAACCACAAAATACTAATAAAGTTATAGAAGAACTTTTAAAACATTATCTTTCTAATATTACTTGGTGGGATAAATTGTCTGAATTGTTAACAAGATTATAATTTTCTGGCCAATTAAATTTAACTTTGGAGAACATACGCGATAAAGATGAGGTTAATAGCACGGAAATTTATAATCTTTATTGAAAAGAGGGATTTCCAAAACGGCCAAACTATCATTAGTTCCGAGATGTCCGTATGTCTCGTAAGACAATGGCTTTGCTCTGCAATGCTAAGGCCTTGAAGGCTATCACTTGGCTGTTAGTGCATGCAGTCTCTTCTAGTGGACTTGCTCGAGTGTGTCTTCTGTGACGGCCCTTGAGCTTGCAATTAGTTTTACTCCGGCCACAAGGGCCAAACATAGAGGGGACAATACAAAAGTGAATACAGGGTCGGGGAGCGAATGCAATTACATAGAGATGACATTAAAAATGTATGGAAATAGAGCTTGCAATCCGCCCTCCGCCGCCCCCATTAAAGCATTCGTCCTGAGCGGACCGCCCTCACCCTCTAGCTATGGTACCGATG
This sequence comes from Octopus sinensis, assembly GCF_006345805.1. Classification (NCBI taxonomy): domain Eukaryota; kingdom Metazoa; phylum Mollusca; class Cephalopoda; order Octopoda; family Octopodidae; genus Octopus; species Octopus sinensis. The sequence continues at coordinate 22,855,866 of NC_043017.1, read as the reverse complement.
TTGTCAGAATATTCTGACACGGTAATCCTTCGGCATTAGTACACAACATCATTCACCCACACAACATTCCCTCGTGACATAGATACAGAGAGGCTAAGGTGAAAAAGGGAGTGAACGACGTATCCTCATACCGACACCGTAGACCGATACCGAAGGAACTGCCTCCTGGTACAGCTCGACATCAGTGTCGTCGCAGACGTTGCTGTCAGAATGGAAAGAGCCGGAACATGTACAACGAATCATCTCGTCCGGTGCATTACTTTATAAATCTATCAACTTGGACAAGTACTTTTATTCATAGACCGCAAAAGAATAAGACGAAGTCGACCTCGGTGGAATATGAACTCCGAACGCGAAGATCTGAAGCAAATTTTCTCTATCAATTCACCGTATCAGTTTGAAAATGCAATAAAATATACCTGAATAGTCTCGAGAACAACTAAGTCCATTTTACCCGTCTCCATCCAAAAACACGTGCACTTAAAAGAATATTATTGGTTCAGCTTCTAAACTGCTTTCGAAAAGGAATCCTTTTGAGAGAGATAAACTCAGACAAAACTTCGAAATATAATAAATCAGAAAATAGCTTTTGTTTTCTCTACCATTCCTTCTTTCCTACTTTATTTTACTCCACATCTTTGTGACAGCAGACATAAATTAAGTTTAAATGTCATAAGAATATTGAACTTCAATTGTTTTATAATACACATACACACACACACACATATATATATATATATATATATATATATATATATATATATATATATATATATATATATATATATATATATATAAACACACGTTTACTAAATCTATCCGCTGGCATTTGTTATTAACTTCTATATTGCTCGCGCACTTCCTAATCACCTGCATTTTCGTGTCGTGTAATATTTCACTACAAAGATGGGGACACCTGCTCTTTACCGATATTGGTTTGGCTTGGATTGGTTCTTTGTTTATTACTTTTGTGTTAATGATACTTGGTTCTTTTCGTCTTGCTTTCCCAAAAAGCAGCAGAGTGAAAATTGAAAGAGATTTCAATTCAGTAAGGCGCGGAATCAAATAGGCTCTCTTCGTTAAACCACACTTTTTTGGTGGGGAAGATAACATTTTGTCACCTTTTGAAAGCAATGACACACATATTATAATCAATCTATTGACAATAAGACAATGTTTATCTCAGCCTCAGAACATTTTCTAAATGCTATATATTGTACACAATCACACGAGTTGTCTGTCTTCTTGCATGTGCGTATAAAATCTGAAATATACTACATATAATAAACTAAATATAAGTTGATTTACTTACAGTCTGTGAACCTTTAGAAATCATTATGTTGACAGTTATATGTTGGTATATTTATATTTAAAAAACCCCGCGAAATGATGTAAGGAAAAACGTCACTTCCTCTGATTTGTAGGGGATTTCCTGCGACGTCAGTTAATATTTTCGATTTCTTGGCACACGTGACTTCAAGCAATATCACCTATTTTATTAAGATAGCATAAAATTTGTTTCACTGCAAATTTTGACAACCAGTTTTCTTCTTTCGGCGATCTTTCGTCTCTAGTAGACATTTCCGTCGATTTCCGTAAACAAAATTATTTTTTTACATATGGGCTTGCGGGAACTTTTGAAGTAATGAGAGCGAAAGAGACTAAGAGAAAGCGATTGTATGACGAGGGAAGTTCTTTTGAAGTTACCCTGCATGGGAAGCATTGATGTACATGTGTGTGTGTGTGTGTGTGTGTGTGAACTTCAAAAGTTCCCGCAAGCCCATATGTAAAAAAAAAGAAAAGTTTTTTACGGAAATCGACGGAAAGGTCTACTAGAGACGAAAGATTGCCGCCAGTTTTCTTATTTCTTTATAAATAGAAAGGACCGAAGGTGTAAAAAAAAAAAAATTAAATGAAAAAAATTAATCACTGCACGATTTGCGCATTCCCTGCTGGCTTGTGCATAGCTGCATCGATTATTCTGAGCAATCGTGCATGTTTTTTTTTCTACCTACCGCAGTGATTCTCAACCATTTATTTTGCCTATGGACCTTTTGATTCCTATTTTACTCAGGGAGTGGGGGAATCCTCGTAACCATTCGATGTCTAAGAATTCCAGTTATATTTTTATGATGAAATATTATTAGGAATTGTATTTAAAAAATGTTCAAATATATCGTGTAGTGTAAAAATAATTTCCTGTTTATTGCACTTAGACTTTAGCAAAATCTTATTTGGAACCCGGTTGAGAAAAAATGGCTCAAAAAAGCCTCCCGAGTTCTACATGTGAAGTTAAGCGGGATCTTTTCGGTTTGAACGACAGTTTTTTCTAGCGGTGTCATATGAAATTGTCACCCATAATTATGACCCTAGTATCGATCTATTGCATTTCAATCTGTTTTAGGGTTAGGGGTGGGGGGAGGATAAATTTTTTTTTTCTCAAATGTAAATAAACCCAATCTGTTTCTTAAACGAGGGACATATTCATACGGCACAGAATGTTTTTTACCTCAATGGACGTCAGTGATTGGTTGAAATTGTAGAAATTGAAGAAAAAAAACAACAAATATCTTACAAACTATAGAATTTTCTCAATAAAGCCAAGAGAAAAGATGTTTTATAAACACAATCTACCAGTATACGAAGTTTAAAATTTTTAAGTTACCTAGAAATTACGTTAAAAACTGCCGTTCAAACTGAAAAGATCCGTTAAGCGTCCCATAAGCTTTAATGCACAAATAACTTTTGTTCCTGAATGTGGGCTGCTGAAATTGGGATGCGTCAAATACATCCGTGCATCTTTTATGCCATCAAATGCGGTAGTTTTTACTTATTGATTGTATATATAATTATTTCTACTCAAAATTATGATGAGAAATATGGCCTGAGATGTATCTTCCCCACTCATTAGACTGCGGCCATGCTTTGGTCAACTGAAACGATCCCAGTACTTATTTTTTTAAATACTGGTACTTATTCTATCAGTCTCGTTTGCCGCTAAATTGTGGGGACGTAAACACCAAAACCGGTTGTCAAGCAGTGGTGGGGAATAAATACTCATTCGCCCCCCCACGACCACCACCACACATGCACATACATGTGATGGGCTACTTTCAGTTTCCATCTACCAAATCCACTTGCAAGGCTTTGGTTGGCTTGGAGCAATAGTACAGCACACTTGCCCAAGATGCTCGGCAGTGGGGATGAACCCAGAACCAAGTGGTTGGGGAGCAAACTGCTTAACTACACAGTCACACTTGCAAAAATATTTAAATACGAACAAATATTAGAGAAAGGTAACTTAATAAGCACTGTCTAATGTTTGGAGACGTCCATGCATGCTTACGACATCAACAGCAACGAAATTAGATATGAATCGTATCACTAGAATTTATATTCCAATAAAAAGAGGTAGACACTTTCCAAAATAGATTACACAGTTTACAAGCATTTTGGAAGTAAATTGTTCTCATGTTTAGAAGTATATATCAGAAATATCTTCTTTATATGCATAAATAATCTAATTTTTCTTACAAAACAATGGCTGGTTCAAATATATCCACAAACAACGAAGATAAACAAGAAACACCTGTGCATAGTTAATCATTACACCGTTAGTATAAAATGTCGTATAATTCTTGTAAGGAAAAGTGCATGAATCAATTTTTGTGTCTTTTTTTCAACTTTTTTTTTGAATTTTTAACTCAAAGGAGTTTGTAAACCATTTTTATTTGTAATTTTTTTCTAGGTTGTTAAGTCTGCATTTCCATTTCTATCTTCATTTGACATTCATAGTCCATGGCAGCTTGAGTTAGACAAAGAGTATCTGTGCAATGCTGAGCTTGAACCCATGACTCAGAAATTAAGAGTCTTGTGCACTACCAACTGACCAAGCCTATCAATATAAATGTAAAACAAGACGAAAACCAAAGTATCAGTGGTGAGGCGGGGCTCATGGGGTCCGAGCTAAACCCGCCCCCACTTCATCCGTAATGTCTTCTGGTCTGTTCTTCATTCGATTTCTTCATATTTTTGTATTTTTGTAAATTTTTAAATTCATCTTTTTGTAATCCCATTCGAAAGTCTGACCCCACATCAGATTGTATTGTCCCCTCTATGTTCGCCCCTTGTGGGTAATAAAAAATCGAATATAAAGTGGCAGGCCTGGAATCAGAACTGGCTAACACTAGAATATTCATTTCTATGTATAAAATAGTTTGTTGACATACAGTTTTATAGAAGGGATTTGCCAGGTAATTCTTGACAAATTACAGGAAGTTATCCAATATGAAGTCAATAGATTGATTACAAGAATTTTGCTCAAAATCTTGAAAGGGAAAAATTCATTGTCCACATGATTTGTGGAACTTGTTTGCATGACTTTCTCTTACTTTCTATTACTCTGCTACTTTTGTTTTTTGTTTCATATTTACCTGTTCTGACAAATCTGTATCAAGACCAACATCTTCAAGGATATTAGGCTCTCATGAGTTGCCATTAGCTTGCGGAAGGCAATCCATGCTATAGCGACTCCAACCCTTCAAGGGTACACATTATTTAATTATAGATATCAGTTTCGAATTTTGGCATGAGGCCAGCAATTTTGAGGTTGGTGGGGGGGGGGGGCAATTACACGAACTGCACTGATCAACTGGTTCTTATTTTATCGACTCCAAAAGAGGTGAAAGGCAAGTTGACCTTGGCAGAATTTGAACTCAGAATGTAAAGGCAGATTAAATGCCTGAAGTACTCTTGATTCTGCTAGTTCACCACCTAACTTCATTATATACCTCATTAAGACTTCTGAAATCTGTGGCAAAATTATTTCTTTTGGGTGGTTATCTTTCTTTCAACCACAAGGATACATTTGTTTATCAAAGTTGGCTGTTTTATCAAGATTAAAGCAGTGTTTTCCCCCCAACTTTTAAGTTATGGTATCTCCATAAGGCACTCAAACTTCTTGTTAAAGATCTGAATTTCTGAAGTAGTGCTGAAAATTATTAAACAAAAATGAAACATCTGCTTTGAATCACATCCGTTGGAAATTGTCTTCATTAAGAAGAAATATCCCAAAGCAGTTAGTTTGATTCACATTATTCTGTTGTGAGCGAATAACTAATGGCATTGGCAAATAACTAATGCTTTCCATAAAACAGAACAGTATCCATGAAATTCAAGGAAAATTCTAAAGGGAATTAGTCGTTTACTGTAATTGGCTCCAATTCTGATGTTTGTTGTGGTTACTCTTTTACTTGTTTCAGTCATTTGACTGTGGCAATACTGGAGCACCGCTTTTAGCCAAGCAAATCGACCCCAGGACTTATTCTTTTTAAGCTTAGTACTTTTGCCGATCCGCTAAGTTACAGGGACGTAAACACACCAGCATCAGTTGTCAAGCGATGTTGGAGGGACAAACACAGACACACAAACATATACACACACATACATACATATATATATATATATATATATATACAACGGGCTTCTTTCAGTTTCTGTCTACCAGATCCACTCACAAGGCTTTGGTAGAAAACACTTGCCCAAAGTTCCATGCAATGGGACTGAACCCAGAACCATGTGGTTGGTAAGCAAGCTAGTGACAATTCCATCAGCCTTTCCATTGATATGTTGAATTTCTGCAACTGGCTTGTGCAACATACTTTAGTGTATGTGATGAGATATGTACTGCACAAACTAATTTCATCATTGGATACATTGTATTGAACTTCTCAAGTCAATCTAGCTGTACCCATAAACTTTTGTGCCTTTGTCACTATTTTTCCCTTCCGTTATAAGTAATGTTTCTGAAAATATTGAATTTTAAAAGTTACTTTGTGTCTTTAGAAAGGATTTCCACATGCCCTGCTGTACTAGATTGTATTACTTCACCAATTCCCAAGAAAAGTGTCCTTTCTTCTCTGCGCTTGTCTGTTATTTTCTGTTGCACAAACTGATTATCCTTCTGCATTCTACCAGCTGAAGTATCACATCTGAAGGAGATAGCTTGAACTGAAGAGATTTGCTGTCAGAATTGATCTAGATCACATTGGATAATATTCTCTAGATGTTCATTGTGAAAGCCAGGATTGGTGTATTGAAATTCAGAATCAGTAACATCATATGGAATAAATAATGACTTGATATGTTTGAAGTTTCTACCTTTCAGAAGCACGTGTGTGCTCTCTCTCTCTCTCTCTCTCTCTCTCTCTCTCTCTCACACACACATTCTCTCTCTCCCACACTCTCCCTCTCTCTCTCTCTCTCTCTCTTTCTCTCTATGTACCATACCTACAGGTGCTGACAGTCATGGATCTCCATGCCAAAGTCTGAAGTTTCATAATTTTTCATGGATTAAGTTACGTTAGTGATTTCCCATGGCCATTTGCTGGTTTATTTTCAGTTGACTCTGTTGGTTTTCTGCTTTGCTGGGCTTATCTCTGAGGCGTAAGACTCATTTATCTTTCAAACAAGAAAACTGCTTCATGTGATATCATGGCATGTTCATACACTGATGTGTATGAACATACTTGTGTGACACATGCCTTGGGAGCAAACCTCCTCTGAGTCTTAGCCACTGGACCATTTTCTGCCATTTGACTAATAACCGGGGCTCTTCAAAAGCATTTCACTCCCAAGCTAGAGCAAACCAGGAAATAGTGGTGACTAAGGGGTAACAATTTAATCCACAAAAAGTTTGAACTTTGTTCTGGAATTTCCCCACCAGATGCAGTTTAATGTCTTTTGTACAGACAAAAGCTACTATCCTCAATGACCAGCAGTTTGTGGAAAGTGTTTGTGTGTCTTAGCAACATTATACATATGATACATGCATCCACCAGTTTTATTCTGAAGTTGTTTGCATTGTTTAATTGCAACTCTATGCTGCAATGGATGTTGTTTCTGCAAGATTTTATTCTAGGTACCAACTTTCAATTTGATTTTGATGTACTCCTAAAAGAATGTGGTACAAAGTTGTTTCAAAGTAGAAGGGGTGGGTACAGTGTACCAGTGATATTCCCTGGCCATTTAATGTTTTTGGTATTGTTGGCCTCACAATTCTGTAGATGGAACAAAAAGAGTTGAGCACTGGTACTGGGGCCATATAAAAAGGACCCAGGATACTCTATGGGGTGATTAGCATTAGGAAGGGTAGAAACAATGCTAGAGCATACAATAGAGCTTTGTGCAGCCCCTGGCCTTAGCAGCTTCAGTCAACTGTCCAACCCATGCTAACATGGAAAACGGACATTAAATTATAATGAGTGCTTTTTGTGTGGTACCAGAATGAGTTGGGTAGTTCACAAAGGGCTGAGATGTGATTTGCTTCTATTGCTTCAAATGTACCCCCTTGAGATGTTAGGCAAAGGTGATTAGTACAAATCTGAAATTTCTGGTCCGTCCATTGGCTGGTCATTACAGCAGATGTGTGGTAGTAGAGCCAGCACACTACCTTGGGATAAGCCTTTCTGTTGTCAACACCAGTGACTTTGTTAACCAAGACAACAAAGATGCACCTATTTTTCAGGAGGGCTCCTGTGAGGTCTATAAGTGCCAGATCTTTTGTCAACTCCAAAAGTTTTTCCAGAGGAGGAGGAAGTGGTTCACCATGTCATATGTAGCAGACAGATCAACAAAGACGGCTCCTGTTAACTGGCTTTTTCTTAAAAAAAACTATTCCCAATATGTTGAATGAGATTGAGAATTTGACTTGTTATAGATTTTTCAGATCAGAATATAGCTTGTTGAAGAATGACAGATGGTTTAACAGCATAGGAAAGCCTGATAAAGATCAGGCATTCAAACAGCTTATATGGTTGGCATAGCAGAAAGTTTGGACAAAAGTTCTGTTGCATATGCTGGATCTTTGCCCAGTTGGAGAAGAGCAAATAATCCTGCTTTTACCGGATCTTTGGTATGTTTTTTTGTTAGCATGCACTTTCTTACTCATCAGCTCAAAATCTACTTCCATATCAGAGGCTCAAAGTGCTTGATCTCATCATCATTTAATGTCCGTTTTCCATGCTGGCATGGGTTGGACAGTTGACTGGAGCTGCTAAGGCCAGGGGCTGCATAAAGCTCTATTGTATGTTCTAGCATGGTTTCTATGGCTGGATGCCCTTCCTAGTGCCAATCACTCCACAGAGTATCCTGGGTGCTTTTTATGTGACACCGGCAAGAATGCTTTTAATGTGGCACCAGCAAGAGTGCTTTTAATGTACATCAGCACGAATGCTTTTAATGTGGCACCAGCATGAGTGCTTTCAAAGTGGCACCAGCACGAGTGCTTTTAATGTGGCACCAGTGCTGCTTTTAATGTGGCACCAGCACTGGTATCAAATCTGTAGTGGCAGACAGGTCTTCTTCAGTACAGGGATGCACCAGATATCTCACTCCTTGGCCATCTCCTTTATAAGGCTCAATGTCTTGAGATTGGCCTTCAATACTTCATCCAGTCATCTCCTTCATAAGACTCAATGTCTTGAGATCAGCCTTCAGTATTCCATCTGGCTTTACCAGTCTTAGGAATGTTGATACTGATATTAATCTCCTCAAGGAGACTAGCTTAGCCAGTCCAGAAGTGTGGGAGTGCCCTGCTGGAGCTACCTTTGGCTTTGGCTCTTCAGAAGTGAATTTCCCATTAGGCAGCAACTGGTGCACAATATCATTGGCATTTGTGGTATACTGCTTCTGTGTTGAGGTTGATGGATGATTTCTGATTTTCCGGATGATGCTCCATGCCTTCTTGCTGTTTTGCATATTTGTTGTGTCTACCAGATTTTGCCATATCTACTATCAGTGTTTTGATAGAGAGGTCACGAGTCTCTCACCTACATTGATGGTACTTTCAGTTAAGGGGTCAAATTCATAGAGTTGTTGGTGTTGCTCATAAAGTACGGTACTCCAAATATCAAAGCTCAAAATATATTGAGTACAGCTGTCTCATGGGAGAATCTTGCAGACTGCTTGGGGCAATTTTTCTCAGGCTCTGGTCCAGTTGTGTCACTTACATAATGGTGAATATAACACTGGAAAAACAAAGAAAAATACTTAAATCTCAATAGTGCTTCCTTCTGTTTGTATCTTAAGAACATGCTTATTTTGCTTAATGTTTTATCCAGGCCTGACTATAGAAGCCAATAAGGGAAGCTCTACACACAACTAGAAATACCACAATGACAAATATCAATGAAACCATTCTCTGTTTCATTGGATGCATTGAGACCAACGAGAGAGCACCTAACTTTTAGCCATTCCTGGTTATCAGAGCAGAATTCAAATCTGTTTCATTCTTTCTCTCCTCAGCAAACATGTTGGAGCAAACTGTTGTAGCTCTCTCTTTTTCAATCAGTTCAAATGGAACAAATGCTGTCATTCTACTTTAGTTCTTTTATCCTCAAAATCTAGTCAAATCTAGTTTAATGAAGCACAAATTGTTGTATCTATTCCATTGACAGAGATATGTATGGAGCTCATTTATTCTTATCTCAGCAAATTTCTTTTCACACTATACTTTTTTCGTATAAAAATTTTTTTCTTAAGAATTTTCATTCGAGGAATATGAACAACATCCATCATTTGTTTCCCCTCTATCTCCACCTGTGGAAGAATGCACTCTTTATCATCTGTGCTGGCTTAGGCATGCTGGAAATGGGTATTAATTTAGTTTTCCCTCTTCTAGATTGATTGCTTTCACCACAGGTAAGGAGCTCAATCTACCCTACAAAAATCTATTTAGCATATAGGTGCAGGCATGGCTGTGTGGCAAGAAACTTGCTTCTCAAACACATGGTTTTGGGTTCAGTCTTACTGTGTGGCACCTTGGGCAAGTGTCTTCTACTATAGCCTCAGGCTGACCGAAGCCTTGTGAGTGGACTTGGTAGATAGAAACTGAAAGAAGCCTGCTCTGTATGTGTGTCTTTGTGTCTGTGGTTGTCTCCCACCACTGCTTGTCAATCAGTATTGGTGTGTTTATTTACCTGTAACTCTGTGGTTCGTCAAAGAGACTGATAGAATAAATACCTGGACGCCAGGAATGGGGGTGTGTGTGTGGAAGCAGTAGAGTCGGTTGCATCACAGCTGTGAAGCCATTCTTCACAGATTTGCCAAAGTCGTAAATCGCCTTCACACAGAGCTTGTCTGGTTGCACCTAGCTCCGTTACCGACAGGAGCAAAAGCGAGAGAATAGCGGTAAGACCTAGCTGCTGCTGATGACTGCGCATAAGGGACTTCCAGCAGGCCTTCCAGAAGACTAATCCTTGCGCCTGTGTGGATGAAAATCCCAAAATGGCATCTGGAACCAGGCGTCACTACAGATGGATGAAATGCCTCTGAGCATTTTGCCCTGCATGCTAACAATTCTGCCAGCTTGTTGCCTTATTGAGACCTGTAATTACAAACTTTCAGAAGTGAACATATGTTTTAATATAGTATTACATAGGCAAGAAAAGGCTTACACTACCGATACTGTGTAGTAAATAAAAGAGAACTATTGTAACCAGTTTATCATCTCTGTACATCTATTTCATACACATGTATTTAAAGTTACTACATGATTAGCATTACAAAGCATTTGCATATTATACTTCTGTTATCAAATATCATTTAATTAGTCACAGTTATCTAGCTGTCATCATAGTCGTTTGCAGCAGTGATAGCAATATTTGCACTGTGACTCACGACTTTTATCGCAACCTCGTTAACAAGTCGGAGATGTAAAGTTACAGCACTGCCAGTGAACTAACGAGAACTGTTGTCACACTGAAGTTAATCAGTCAGCTGTCTCTTGTTATGTAACAATGTGGTTAGTCAGAACAGCAATGCTTCTCTGTAATACTTATTGTTTTACCCCAAATCAAATATGATTGAATAACATTCTAGCTATGATTAAATGCATTCTTGCTATAATTAAATGAATTCTAGCCATAACAATTCTGCCTTTTTAAGACTGCATAACACTATATTATATAATGCATCCTTTTGTTATATAAGACAGTGTAGTGCATTGTGATGAAGATTTGGCTACTATTTCTAGCACGTAGTCTCCCTCATGGTGTCAGTCAGTCAAAACCATGATGTTAGTCTGTTACTTCCCCACTGTACTCAGTCATTTAGAAGTTTAGTCAGCATGTAGTTAGTCATTCGGAACTATTGTATAACGGTATCATTGTTGGCACCTCTGGTGTCCATGTTTGGTTCATCTGGTGCTTCTTTGATGCTTAAACCTGACAATGGCTCAGAAGGCCAAGTCAGGAATAGAACAATCTCAGGCATTGATTGCATGGCAGTGTGGGTGGTGGTCTTGGCTGGAGCTGTTGAGCTTTGAGTTGCCTTCTAGTTGCTTTTTCATCAGTGTTTCATCTCTCCTCAAAAGTGGAACAGCCAAAATGAATTACTCTTCATCAGGATGTACAGTCGGTGGCTTCTGTTTTTCAGGTGTTAGGGCTAATTCCAGCTTGAAGGAAGGAAGATGTCATCTGGTCTTTGAATCTGCGTTTACTATAGTCTGTCTGTTATAATTGTATGTTACTTTCTTTATAGTTTAGACCAGAGATGAGGAAAAGCCATGTCAGTAGACAAAATTTTACCTACAATCAAATTTTAATTCATCATAGTCTCTAAAAACCCATATGAAAATCATGTTTTAAGCCTGAAGACTAAGATGGTAATTTAAGTTAGAAATGTATTTGTGCAATTAAAAGGTCGTTATTTTTCTCAGCACAAGTTCTTATGTACTTGCAATTGTCTGTGTTACTGAAAAGGTTCCCCACCCCTGGCTCAGACAGAAAAGTAAATGCAGCAACCATGACCTTTACAAGGCTTCTGTTGAGTATTTGGGAGAAAGGGTGGAGGGCACCGCAATACATGGATAGCTGCAATAGGAAGCAGTGCATATCTTCAGATTAGAGAACTGGTTGAATTGCTTGCAAATGAGTAAACTCCATAAAAGGCACCTAAGGGCCAGGGTGGTGGTGGTGTTAAACAGGATAACAATGCATTCAGTCAGAACTGTATTGATGTCAGCTTGTAGTCATGCAGAATTTATGTCATGGTGCAGTCAGTCTGTCAGTCAGAGAATAAAGAAACAGTGTGGTTGGTCAGAACTGTTGAGCTACACTTGCTGAAATATTGGTTTCAAATTTTGGCACAAGGCCAGCAAGTTATGGGGAAGGGGACTAGTTGATTATATTGACCCCAATACTAAAGTGATACTTATTTCATTGACCCCCCCCCCTACAGATATTACAAAACCAGTACTCTGTCAGTTATGACGACAAAGATTCCAGCTGATCCGATCAATGAAACTAATGTAGAAATGGCTAGCACCCCACAAATATGCATATCCTTAACCCTTTTGTTACTGTATTTATTTTGAGATGCTCTGTGTTTCTTTGAATTACTTTAAATATAACAAAGAATTTAGTAAAATAACTTAGTTATCATTCAACTAGTGTTAGGAACATAAATTGTGACTAAGGTTTGGTGGAAGATTTTAATTCAAAACTTATAAAAACAAGACATTTGTACTCAGAGCCAGAACCGGTTTCAGCCAGGTTGGTAACAAAAGGGTTAACATAGTTCTCAGGGAGATTCAGTGTGAAATGGAATGAGACAAGTTTGGTCATTTGAAATACAGGTACGACTCATTTTCGGCAGCTGAGTTGACTGGAGTAATGTGAAATAAAATATCCTGCTCAAGGACACGGTGCCCCACCAGGGTATCGAACTGATGACCATACGACTGTGAGCTGAATGCCCTAACCACTTCACTACATGCCTTCACTGCAGGTTATTATATTCTTGTCAACACAGGTTGTCTTTCAAAGCATTCATGCTATTGTTAGTTTATCAGTCACAACTATTATCTATCTTCCATTGTGTCCAGTAAAATACATTTGATTCAGAACTATCAGCGAATCTAACAAGACTTATAACCATTGTTTGTCAATTGGTTCAATGGTTGTTATCATCAGTCATACTTTCAACTAATAATATATTTATACTTTTAATAAAATAAATCACTGAGGTTAATTTCCAATTAGGTATTTGAGCTCAATTCAATGAAATTCATTAACACTACCAGCTTAACTATATTACTGTTAATGTGTTTCTTCCCAACATTCATGGTTCTGGAGACAATTAGTCATATGAGACCGTTTTAGTCATTGAAACATTTTGTTGTGCAGCGCTGTTAAATTGGTGACTATTGTTAGTCATTTCAGTGAAGAAATTCTAGCCAAAGCAGTGGGCAGGTGTCTTCTACTATGATCTTGGTATGACCAATACCTTATGAATAAATTTGGTAGACAGAAACTGTGAAGAACCCTTGTGTGTGTATGCATGTGTGTGCATATAAATACACTCTTTTATTCTTTTACTTGTTTCAGCCATTTGACTGCGGCCATACTGGAGCACCACCTTGAAGGGTTTTAGTCGAAAAAATCAACCTCAAGTACTTATTCTGTCAGTTCCTTTTGCTGAACTGCTAAGTTACACACCAACACTGGTTGTCAAGTGATGAGGGGGTGGGGCAAACACACACACACACACACACACATGTATACGATGGGCTTCTTCCAGTTTCCATCTACCAAATCCATTCACAAGGCTTTGATCAGCCTGAGGCTGTAGTAGAAGATGCTTGTCCAAGGTGCCACACGATGACTGTGTAGCAAACGCAAACTTCTTACCTCACAGCCATGCCTGTGCATGTGTGTGTGTGTGTGTGTGTGTGTGAATGCTGGCATTCCATGTCATTATATCACAGTAAAATGGTGATATGACGTTTACATTCCTTGTTGACATTAAGACTCGTTACAAAGCTCTTTTGACGACCTGCAAAATAAAACATAAAAAAAAGCCCACTATGGTCACAGTGACATAACCTCATGAAGTTGCAGTCACAGTGACCAAACACTCATAGCACAATATAGTTGCAACATCATAAGTGAGGCCAATTACAAGTGATATTACTTAGCCTCAATAATTGATAAAACAGTACGATCATAATTGATCTGCTGTATTTCACGGCTTAGCTTATTACTGTCAATTAATCACAAATTTTACATCATTGACTAACGATAATCAATATAAATATTAGGTATTTGTAATTATCATTGGAAGAGGAATGGAAATACAAGAATGCTTCTGTGTATATTTCTTTGATTATGTTCATGGAAAGCTATTTATTTGATGAGATAAGTCATAAAGAACTCATTAAAATGTTGAAAAATATTAATCTAGATGGAAAAGCATTGCTGTATGGTTAAGAAGCTTATTCTACAACCACATGGTTGTGGGTTCAGTCCCAATATTCAGCACACTGTTGAGCCAGGTGTCTTCTATTATAGTCCCTGGCCGATCAATGCCTTGTGAGTGAATTTCGTAGATAGAAACTGTATGAAGCCCATTATGTGTTTTTGTGTGTATTCTTTTATTCTTTTACTTGTTTCAGTCATTTGACTGGGGTCATGCTGGAGCACTGCCTTAAAGGATTTTAGCCGAAACAAATTGACCCCAAGACTTATTTCTTAAGCCTAATACTTATTCTATTGGGCACTTTTACCAAACTGCTAAGTTACATGGATGTAAACACACCAACACTGGTTGTCAAGTGGTGGTGGATGGGGGACAAACACACACACACACACACACACACATACAGGATATAGAGGTTTAGTTCACAGGTGATCTAAACTACTAGGTATGCTAGGTAAGTACTGTAATGCAGGATTGCACCTAAGGACTTATGGACTTCAACACAATCGGAAAGTGGAACTGTGAACATTTATGCTTCTTTTTCCTTCTCTTTCCTCGTCTCCTTATTCCTTTATTCCTGTCCTCTCTGTTGTCATTTCATTAATCTATACCCTTCTCATTTTCCCTATTTGTCTCTGATGACTGAATACCCCATACTTTGGGATATCCCAGAAACAGCTGTAAGACTTTAAATTTTTTTTTCAATAATACTTATGTATATGACTTGAGATGTTTGCCTTGCCTTAACGTTTGTTATCCTCTTTAATAATTAAATATACACAACAGGCCTCTTTTCAACCTCCATCCCCCAAATCCATTCATAAGGCAATAGCCAGCCTGAGGCTATAGTAGAAAACACTTGCTCAAAGGCACCACCCTATGGAACTGAACCCTGAACCAAGTGGTTGAGAAGCAAGCTTCTTACCACACAGCCATGCCTGCAGACATATATACACACACACTCACACATATATATATATACATACATGTGTGTGTGTTTATATTTGTTTATATGTTCAGTTATAATAAAAACAGTTTTATATTAATCTGATTGGGTTCCCTATACTTTTGTAGAATCTTAAACAAGAATGTCGGTGACAGTGACTTCTAAGTTTTGGCCAGTTGAGCCATCGTCCAATGATGGCTTAACAGCAGCTTGATGATGGCTTAACTGGCAAAAAACTTTGAAGTCACTGTCAGCAACATTCTTGAGCATGTATGTATGTATGTATGTATGTATAATCATCGTTTAACGTCCGTTTTCCATGCTAGCATGGGTTGGACGATTTGACTGAGGGCTGGTGAACCAGATGGCTGCACCAGGCTCCAATATTGATCTGGCAGAGTTTCTACAGCTGGATGCCCTTCCTAACGCCATGTATGCATATATATATATATATATATATATGTGTGTGTGTGTGTGTACATCCCCGTAGCTTGTGAGTTGGGCAAAAGAGACTGAAAGAATAAATACCAGGTTTCAGGAGAAAAAAGAAAAAAAAAGTACTGCGGTCAATTTGTTTAACTAAATCACTCAAGGTGGTGGCTCCAGCATGGCCACAGTCTAATGACAGAAACGTAGATAAAAGAAGCATATAATGGCAACAAACAGCAGCAATCAGAACTAGAAATGAAATAGGACACCGAGAAGATCAAAAGAGAAGTATGACAGGAATGTGTGTCCTCACCGGGCCTGTTTTTATTATACAGTGGAGTATTTAGGCAATATCCATTAAGCAGATAACACAGTCTTCATAACAAGAATAGAAAAAGACCTGCAAACATTAGTTAGTACCATTTATAATTGAGAGTGGAATAGGTTGATAGCTTTTGAATATATGTGAGCCATTGTTATATCAGATGGTGGTGATGGTGTTTGGAAATCATTAAAGAAATTACATCAAATGCAGCCCAAGGCTGCTTTTGGTGAAATCAAACATTTACAGTTAAGTAAATGGCTATCTGTAAAAGAGAGAGAAAGAGTCCTATGGGCATATGCAGTATTCATTTCTGCGTATGGTTGTGTGATCTACAGCATCAACAAATAAGCATGAAAGCTTATCAATACTGCAGATGTGTGTTTCCTTAAATGAATGCTAAAGGTGTCCTATATAGACTGTGACATATATGGAAATTCTTGGATGAGTAGAGCAGAGCAGAGCAGTGCTGTCTTAACTCTTTAGCACTGAAACTGGCCATCATCATCATCATCATCATTTAACATCTGTTTTCCGTACTGGCATGTGTTGGATGGTTTGACTGAAAACTGGCAAGCCAGACAGCTGCACACGGTTTCAATCTGATTTGGCAAGATTTCTACAGCTGAATGCCCTTCCTAACACCAACCACTCCAAGAGTGTAGTGGGTGTTTTTTATGTGCCACCAGCATGGGTGCCATTGACCTGACATCAGCCACGACTGTGGTCTCACTTGGCTTGACAGGTCTACACAGCATGGTATATCCCCAAAGGTCTTGGTCACCTGTCACTGCCTCCATGAGGCCCAATGCTCAAACGGTGCTTTTTACATGGAAGTCAGATAGTACTGGCATTAGCCACAACTATAACTTCACTCAGCTTGACAAGTCTTCACAAGCACAGCATATTGCCCAACGTTTGAAGGGTGCTTTTAACGAGTCTGTTAAGCTCTATCTGCGACGATTTCATCTCAATCGAAGGAGAGGGGCTTTCTCCGTCCGGGTTGTGGATCCATGGAATAAGCTGCCAGACGAGATAGTGAAGATGCCAACGACCGCTCGGTTCAAAGTCTCTCTTGATCAGAAATGACCTGAACTCTTTGCATGAACACCCTCCCAGTACATAACTCCATGTCCCCCTATATGGCCTTGCTTTTTGCTTTTTGAGCCTCAAAATTAACTTAACTTAACAACATTGGCATCAGCCATGACTACAATTTTATTTGGCTTGATGGGTCTTCTTAAGCATGGCACATTGGCAAAGGCCTTGGTTGCTTGCCATTGCCTCCATGAGGCCTAACATTCAGAGATCATTTTTCACCACCTCATCCCAGGTCTTCCTGGGTCTATCTCTTCCACAGGTTCCCTCCACCATTAAAGTGGAACACTTCTTCATACAACTGTCCTTGTCCATATGCATCACATGACCATACCAGTAGAGTCGTCTCTCTTGCACACCACATCTGATGCTTCTTTAATTCAACTTTTCTCTCAGAATGCTTACACTCTGTCGTGCATGCACACAGACATTACGCATCCGACAGAGCATACTAGCTTCATTTCTTACAAGCCTATGCATGTCCTCAACAGTCACAGCCCATGTTTCACTGCAGTGTAGCATGGCTGTTTGCACACAGGCATCGTACAGTCTGCCTTTTACTCTGAGTGAGAGGCCCTTTGTTACCAGCAGAAGTAGGAGCTCTCTGAACTTTGCCCAGCCTATTCGTGTTCTAGCAGCTACACTCTTGGAGCATCCACCCTCGTTACTGACCTGGTCACCAAGGTAACGGAAGCTATTGACTACTTCTAGTTTTACCCCACTACTGGCATGTAATGGAATCTATTTTCGGTATGTTTTTAGTGTTAATTGTACCTGTGCACCTTCCACACACAAACTATTTTCCCTTTTAACCTTCCCCTGATATTTCTGCACCTCGTATGTGTCCATAGCTTACACTGGGTACATCTTATGGAGATACTACCTATGCCTCTTCTACAGATCAAGCAGGGCCTGCTACTTGAAGGGATTTGGGATTAGCCTGCTTTCCTGCTTACTAAGACTTTTGTGTTTGCTAGGTTACCTCTAAGGCCCTTCGATTCTAGACCTTGCTTCCACACCTGAAACTTCTCTAGATCTGGCGGGGATTCAGTCATATCCAGCCAAAATATTCTCCCTGCTTTGTGTTGAAACTCCCTAGATCTGGCCTCTCACACTAACACTACAATGTCATACAATGTTTATTCTAAGCAAAAAGCAATCGCATAATTGAAATCTTGAAGCTATGGGATAATGTATAGTCAATTCAAAACAATGCGAATAAATAAGAACATTTGACAGAATAATATGAATGCTAAAGGCATAAGTCATGGGAACACTGGACAGTCGCCTGGCAACTTGAAGGGTTTAGGGGCTCAATTTTGATCTTTATAGGCTGTGACTTACTGTCAATAAATAAATACTATAGGGGTCAGTGCATTGATTTGTCATGGGTGTGGGCTATAAGTTTGCTAATATGGCTTTGGAGCAGAGACCACCAAAAATTTACTTTACATAGGAGACAACAGCTAAAGTTATTTGGATGCTTTATGAAAAGTGAAAGCCTTGAACACTTGGTGATAAGCAGGAAGCTGAAAGGCAGAGGATGCTAAGGAAGACAGATGATATTTGATAGACTTACCAGCTGATCAACTCAATGTGCTAAGTAGTGTGTGGGACAGGAAGGTATGAAGGTCTATGATTGTCAATGCCTGTAGACATGGCACATGGAGAGAGAGAGAGAGAGAGAGAGAGAGAGAATCATCAATCATGAGTTTAATTTATTGTAAGTGTAGTTCATGACAACCACCAAGATAACATGTACATTTTAAATTACAAGAGGATTTGTGCTAATAAATATATCATGTTATGACTGTTTAGCCGTGACTGTAAGTTTGTGATGTTAAGTTGCTGTGTTGTAACTCTTAACCTGTTGTGACTGCAATGTTAAGACTAATAAGTAATTGTGATTGCACTGTTATGACTTCAGTCATTTTAACCACAATCACGACTGATTATTGATATTGTATTCAATACATTACAAAAACCCAGTTGTCTTGAAAATATTGAGATAAGGTATTAAGATTATTATAATAATAATAATAATTATAATAATAATAGTAATAATAATAATAATAATTATTATTATTATTATTATCATAATAATAATAATGATAATAATAATAATAATAATTATTATTATCATAATAATAATAATAATAATAATAATTATTTTTATTATTATTATTATTATTATTATTATTATTATTATTATTATTATCATAATAATAATAATAGTAATAATGATAATAATAATTATTATTATTATTATCATAATAATAATAATAATAATAATAATTATATTATTATTATTATTATTATTCTTGAATGAGAGAGAAGCACATGCTATCAAAGTGACACTGGGTTAAAATATACAAAGCCCGATATACCCATTATGACTACCTGTCTGATGTTACTATGACCTTGTTATGTAAATAGCCACAGTCACAACTCGATACAATATTACATCATGGTATCACAGTACTTATTTCTTTATTGTCCACAGGGGACAAACAAAGGGGTTAAGTTAAATTTACATCAACCCTAGTGTGTAACTGGTACTTATTTAATCAATCCTGAAAGGATTAAAGGCAAAGTTAACCTCGGCAGAATTTGAACTCAGCACATAATGGCAGACAAAATACCGCTAAGCCTGGTGTGCTAATGATTCTGCCAGCTCACCGCCCACAGTATTGACCAGACTATTGGATGAGGTTATACATCACTAGTCACCATGCGCTTTGCATTGTTTTAACCTTTGAATGATGTCACCCACTAACTAAGTGAGCAGACCAATATTCCCCCTGAATAGGGGATTATTCTATTGTTGGGTTACTCATTTACAGCTGAGTGAACTGGAGCAATGTGAAATGAAGTATTTTGCTGAAGAACACAACATGCCACCTGGTTCGAGAATTGAACCCATGATCTATCAATAGGGAGTGCAACACCCTAACCACTAGGCCATGTGCCTTCATGATATCACATACTAGACACTAATCTTAAATCAGATTTTTAAATATTTTATTTCCTGAATCAACTTGTTTTGTCTCTACATCATATATGATCTAATGCTAAGTTTTGCAAAGTGTGTTCCATGAAAACATTTTGGGTTTCTACAATATAAAGGTGTCTTTTAATAAAACTTCTGTGCAGAATTTGATTTGGTCATTAAAGTCAACTGGTAGAAATTAGAGATGTTTTGGTCTTATTAGACCTCTTCAGCAAAGCGTTTTCTACTTATTCAGCTAGATTTAAGAGTGATCGATGAATTGATTGAAACAGAAGGAATATATTGACTATCACTGTACGAATGTCAAAAAATGGTATAAAAAATGGTATCTACCTTTTTCTAAAATAACAACTTACATCTTTTCGAATTTTTTAATGAATAAATTCTTTCTCTAGAATAGTTACTTCAATTAATGTCCAATTAAAATCAAGGTCATGGAGGTTGTCCATAAAATACCGGTATGGGTTTGTTTGTTTTTTTATTTGAAAATTGTTAAAGAGTTGCACAAAAAGAATTAGTTTGAGAACCAGTGATTTAGGGAGGTGGGGTCAATAATCATAGACATTACATGTGGTTGATTTATAGGCAGGGGGTCTGATAAAGAGGGAATTCCAGAGAGATACAGTTGCGGTGGATAAAATTCTGAGTGATGTGTATTGAAGAGTTTGGGGGGTGAAGCACAGTATGAATGGCAAAAGGAGAGCGGTAGGTGCATTGTATAACTCGAAGTGGGTGGTACACAAATAGCTACTTCAGACAAGCTTGAACTGTTTTAGAAATGCTAGAGACGGAAGAAGAATACAGTTCATCTGTGTGCTAATGGCTGTAATGCGCTAGCAAGTGAAATTTTGCCAATCTGATAGCTGACTAATTTATACAATCTACTGGACTAAATTCATTGAAGTATTTAGTCTCAATTTCGTCTGAATTTAAATTCTGCCATATCGACTTTTCCTTTCATCTTTTTGGGGGTCGATAAATGCATGTGAAAACACAAACTGTTCTTGTGTAAAGTTAAAAGAAATGGATAGTAATATCAAGGTATGAATCAGGTTTTAGAAAACATGCTGTGACTGTGGCAAAACACAGTGGATTAATTTTTATCAATAATAATGAACAAAGAGAAAAGAATTTTGGTTATGAAGAAATCACTAGACATAAACATTAGTGTGGAGATGATAGAGAGAACAGGAAGATCGCAGTGTTTAGTCTCTGTGTGTGTATGTGTCTACATGGAACATTAAGATAGTAAAATGTTACACATGATAATAAAATGAGATAAGGGAACATTTTCATGGTCGTCTGACCTGCTAGAAATAGCAGTCAAATCTTGCTAAACCCACATACAATCATCTTAGAAAGAACACACAGGATAATGTAGTCTAGGGTATTCTGTGAATCATCATCGTTTAATGTCCGCTTTCCATGCTAGCATGGGTTGGACGATTTTGACCGAGGGCTGGCAAACCAGATGGCTGCACCAGACTCCAATCTTGATCTAGCAGAGTTTCTACAGCTGGATGCCCTTCCTAACGCCAACCACTCTGAGAGTGTAGTGGGTGCTTTTTACGTGCCACCAGCATGGGCAGGCTTCTCTAGTAAACATGTCACTTTAAATGTTATCAGTTTGGCTGATGAGGTCTAATAACAAACCAAGTTCTAGTGTTGAGGAGTCCCACTCATCCATTGTATTCCATATTTAATCAAGGTTTAACATTTCAGGTTTATCTCATCTGCCTTTGACCAATATTAGCATCTTCTGCATGACATACTCCTACCCTAGCACCTACTTTCCAGCCATGCTCACTCATTCCTTTAAGCTTTTCATCCATTTCCCAATTGTTTAAGTGTCAGTCCTTGTTATTACCTAAACCCTAAATATTGTTTAGGGATAGAAAACAACTACCAAGACATGAGAAAAAAAAAGATGATGAAATGGTTGTATCCAGAATGCTTTTGATCAAAACTCAGCTCAGTTAGGGCTGATCTGGGGCTGAACTAAACATGGGTATTAAAATCTAGAGGACTTGTGTAGGCCCGCTGTAACTTGTATGAAAGAACAGAAGAGGTGAACTGAGAAAGTGGTTGGTTATTAAAAACATCAGTTAATGTATGTAGGAGAGATAACTGGTGAGGGTTTTTGAATATTTAAGTACAGGTTGAAGAAATACTGTGTACTGACAGAGAAATTACCTGTGTCAGACCAAGGCCAAGCCAAAGATGAGGAAAAGTGGTGGTGTTTGATCTTTTGATGTTGAGCACCACAAAAAATGATTACATAAGACTAAATGAATGATGATAAACCTCATAGTATTGTTCTATGTTGTATAATCCAGGCAAACCTGTGAAAATGGTTGTTAAAATGATTATGCAGGCATCGAGCTGGCAGAAGCGTTAAAATGCTAGACAAAATGTTGTGTCGTTTCATCCATCTTTACGTTCTGAGTTCAAATTCTGCTGTGGTCGACTTTAATAATAATAATAATAATAATAATAATTGTGTACAGTGCTCAGGTGCACTACAACTCATCTAAAATGTATATATAATCAGGTGTAGTTTCGGCGGATTTCGGAAAGCATGAGGGCCTTAAAAGATGCAGTGTCATGGCAGTCAACAACTGACGCAGGCAGTTTATTCCATGCTTCAGCAACTCTGAGCGTGAAAAAATGTTTCCGAAAGTCATGGGAGCTGTATTGTTTTCTGACTTTGTAGGCATGTCCACGTGTGTTAGACACATGGAGATCAAAAAGGTGTTCAGTGTTGTTGTTGGTGAGGTGGTTGATAACTTTGTGGGTGTTTACCAAGTCCGTCGCCAAACGCCGGAGCTTCAGTGAATCCATGCCCAGGGAAACAAGGCACTCAGAATATGGTAGGTGTCTTTTGCCTTTCCTCCTTCCAGGGTTGATAAAATTAGTACCAATTGAGCACAAGGACTTACCCCTTCCCCGAAATTGCTGGCTTTGTACCAAAATTTGAAACCGAAATGATTATGATTGTAATGTTAAGACGTTTACTTCACAGCTATGTGGTTTTGGCTTCAGTCCCACTGAGTGACAGATATGGCTTTGCTTGTCATATTACCATCTAAGCAAAATAGTGATTTGACGTTTGTATTCCTTGTTGATCTTGTGACTAGTTGCTCAGCAGAATTGATCTCTGGACTTACTCTTTGTAAGCCTAGTAGTTATTCTTTTGCCAAACTGCTAAGTTATGGGTGATGTAAACACAACACCAGTTGTCAAGCGGGGATGAGGGGGCAGGCAGATGCACACACACACACACACATATACAACAGGTTTCTTTTAGTTTCTGTCTGCCAAATCCATTTGCAAGGTTTTGGTCAGACCTAGGCTATATTAGAGAACACTTGCCCAAAGTGCCACACAGTGAGACTGAACCCAGAACCAAGTGTATATTAAACTGAAAGATTACTCAATCCATTTGCTAGAGTACACATTTTGGCCAGCTAAGCCATCATCCAATAATGGGTTAGCTGTCCAAAGCTGTCCGAAGTCATTGTCAGTATTATTCTTGACACACACACTCTCTCTCTCTCATGCACACACATGTGCTGGAAGGAGACTATAAAGTTATATACATGGATAGGAGTCTGCATATTCTTTGTCTATCCATGTGCATGCATTATTGCTCAATACTGGTGTACATAATTAGTGAAACTAGTTTCAAGTAATACACCTGTTATCTTTTAACAGACAGAAATTTTCATATTACATTCTTCACTACATCTTCCCTTCTTCCTTGAAAAGTTGCAAAAACTAAGAAGAAATTGATACAGTCTTAACTGTAACCGATTGTCTTAATGTCTTAATCCATGAAAGCTGCCATGTTTCAAAGCAGATTAAGAACTTTTGAATACGGACCTGCAGTGTTGCAGAAGATAAGAACATCTATCATGCACAGTTGGGAGATCTCCTGAAACAATAGAGCTTAACATTGGATTGCAAACAAAACATTAGCAGCTGAGGGTTGTGGGAGAATAGTCAGTGGTTGGAAGAGGCTAGTTTAATTTCTCACTCTAAACCCACGTATTCACATCATCTCTTCTCCCCCCTCCCCATCTAGTCAGTATAAGTTAATTGCTTTTATCCTGTTGATTGCCAATTTTCTAATCCCATTTAATTCTAAATGTTATCAAGATAATGCTAGATAATCTGGAGCTTAGCGTTAATAGAAAAATAATAATTTTGTATATATTTGTGCAAAGTTAAAATTAATCTTTTTAATTCGTGTGTTTGTGTTTGTGTGTATGGTGAAAATTCCTTGAGGAATTAAGTGTTATGCAAAGTGTTAACGATTCTATTTGATCTTTGTTACTTTTGTTTGTTTATCTCGTTGTTGTCAAACATCATCAAAAAAATGAAACCTCTCACTTGTAAATCCCAAACACCTAGAAAGTTGATGACAATAATGATCATGTCTTTGATGATTCATTTGTATTTGTTCCAAAACATTGGTTACAATGGTCTTTGGAAACCCAAGCGGAGAATTTTGCTATTTTGGCAACATAATGTTGACAAACTTGTATTTATAGAAATTAGAGATTTGATAAAATAAAGTTTGTTTTTTTCCTCCTTTAATATTTTAAATACTTATTAACCCTTTCATTACCAGCCTGACTGAATCCGGCTTGTTTTCACAAGTTTTGAATTAAAATCTTTCACCAAACCTTAGTTACAACTTATGTTCCTAACACTAGCTTGATTTTAACTAAGTTATTTTGTTAAATTCTTTGTTATATCCAAAGTAATTGAAAGAAACACACAGCATCTCAAAATACAGTAACAGAAGGGTTAAGATGGTGAGCCGGCAGAGTTTAGCAAGCTGGGATCAATGATTGATGGCCTTTAATCCATCTTTATACAACTGAGCACTGGAGTCAATTAATCGACTCTAAAATTGCTAGCCTTGTGCCAAAATTTGAAGCTATTATTTTCAATGCTAACTGTAATTAATACAAAAACTACAATTACGTTAGTTCATATGAAAGTTGTTATTTGTATATTTCTTTTTTTTTCTTTTTTCTTTTACTTGTTTCAGTCATTTTGACTGCGGCCATGCTGGAGCACCGCCTTTAATCGAGCAACTCGACCCCGGGACTTATTCTTTGTAAGCCCAGTACTTATTCTGTTGGTCTCTTTTGCCGAACCGCTAAGTGATGGGGACATAAATACACCAGTATTGGTTGTCAAGCAATGCTAGGGGGACAAACACAGACACACAAACATACATGCACATATATATATATATATATACATATATACGACAGGCTTCTTTCAGTTTCCGTCTACCAAATCCACTCACAAGGCTTTGGTCGGCCCGAGGCTATAGTAGAAGACACTTGCCCATATGTAGAGAATTTTGTATAAACTTTGTTAGTCTACACATAGAAATGTGCATCATAAATACATATACAAACAACACCTGCATATATTTCAAAGCTCAATTGCTGTGATGGTCCGGTGTTGGGCTGCTGATCACATGGCCCTGAGTTCTAATTGTACTTACAGTCATTGTTCTTTCACAAAAACGAGTTTCTGTCTTCCTTTATTGTTGAGTAATTGCTGACAGCAATGGCATTCCTTTTACATAAACCACCACAACTGCTTGTATACAATGATTAATGAGGTAATTATTTGTTTAGTAATATCAATGAATATGATTTTCTGTCATAGCTAAAGTGTTGTACTGAATCACCCCAGAGAGCATTCACTAAAATAAAAACTAAAGGTATGATTGATTTTGATTATTGGGACCACTTTATTTATATTTGACGGATATTTGTCCTCATCTTGTTTGTTGCTAACACAATGTTTCGGCTGATATACCCTCCAGCCTTCTTCAGGTGTCTTGGGGAAATTTCGAACCTGGGTTCTCATTCCTAAGGTATTTTTCGGTGTTATTATTATTATTATTATTATTATCATTATTATTATTATTATTATTATTATTATTCAGGTCACTGCCTGGAATCAAACTTGGAATCTTGGGGTTAGTAGCTCACACTCTTAACCACTACGCCATATGCCTGTTGGCCCATGGGCATATGGCATAGTGGTTAAGAGTGTGGGCTACTAACCCCAAGATTCTGAGTTCGATTCCAGGCAGTAACCTGAATAATAACAATAACATTGAATAATAATGATAATAATAATAACATCGAAAAATACCTTAAGAATGAGAACCCAGGTTCAAAATTTCCCCAAGACACCTGATGAAAGCTGGAGGGTATATCAGCCAAAACATTGTGTTAACAACAAACAAGATGAGGACAAATATCTGTCAAATGTAAATAATGTACATAATTCCTCAGCTCTTAGATATAGAACTGTATACTCATTACTGTTGAATATCTTCTAAAGGAGTGAACCTGCACATCTACCTTTTGAAGGAAGATGATTTGATTAGATAATCTCTAATATTCCACACTAAAACTCCACGAAGGACTTATGAAATAAATACCAGTAAGATAACCTAGTTTATACAGTTGAATACTCATCTTGCTATTAGAAAATTAACCCCGAACCTTTCTGGTTTGACACACAAAAATGCCATCGCTCAAAGGTTCAACACACTTGTATTAAAGACAATAAAATATCAGTTATTTTGTGAAAAAGAGCCAAAATGATACTTTGTTTCATAAAGTGTCAATAAGCTTATATGTTAGAGATAAAGTAATAAATGTTATAACTTGTCCTGTTCAATGGTTTTTATTGGTCTTGACTATTCGACAGACACGCATTAATGCCCATAAATGCATGCAACTGTATAAATGTGAGCAAGAGAAATACATTTGTTCTCCATCACAAACACTACATGGGTTTGGAAATCTATCTGATAATTATCTGAATACTGGATGAGTTATATAAATATTTTATGTCGAGTCAATCAAACTAGACATGATAGCCAATAGACACTTAATTGTTTTTATCTTAACTTTTTTTATATTTATGTCCATTTACTTTTTCTATTTTCAAAAACAAAAGAGATTTATTACTATCAAGCTGTTACATTATTATTATTATTATTATTATTATTATATATTTTAAAATTATTTTGCTATGCAGAACATTCTTTGCTTAGCTTATAGTTGTCATATTCTAAAAACAGATTTGTTAGCTTGCTAGTCATACTTTATATCCTGGTATCGTTTGTTCAGCAGCAACCAAAGATTAGTCATAGATCGGATCGTAGCTTTCGTATATGTTAGCTGCTATCCACTATATCAATTACTAATTTATCAATCACTGTTCTCAACAATATGAGGTGTAAATTTTCTCCAGTTATTGCAAAAACAAATCCACCATCACCCCACCCCCACCATCACCCCACCCCCATCATCACCCCACCCCCATCATCACTATCATCATGATCATCATTTAACATCTGTTTTCCATGCTGGCATGGGTTCGACAATATGACAGGAATTGGCAAACCAGAGAGCTACACCAGGCTCCAGTTGTCTGTTTTGGCATGATTCTTACTGTTGGATGTTCTTCTTAATGCCAACTTATTTCTTTACTACCCACAAGGGGCTAAATGCAGAGAGGACAAACAAGGACAAACCAATGGATTAAGTCGATTATATCGACCCCAGTGCATAACTGGTACTTGTTTAATCGACCCCGAAAGGATGAAAGGCAAAGTTGACCTTGGCAGAATTTGAACTCAGAACATAACAGCAGACGAAATACGGCTACGCATTTCGCCCGGCCTGCTACTTTACAAAGTGTACTGGGTGGTTTTATTTTTTATGATATCAGCATTGGAGCTTTCTATGTGATACCAGCACAAGTGCTTTTTTATGCAGCACCAACACAAATGCTTTTATGTGGTACTAGCACCTACAGGATTGCCAGGCGGCGAGCTGGCAGAAACGTTAGCACAGCGGGTGAAATGCTTAGCGGTATTTTGTCTGCCGCTATGTTCTGAGTTCAAATTCCACCGAGGTCGACTTTGCCTTTCATCCTTTTGGGGTCGATAAATTAAGTACCAGTTACGCACTGGGGTCGATGTAATCGACTTAATACCTATGTCTTGTCCATGTTTGTCCCCCCTATGTTTAGCCCCTTGTGGGTAATAAAGAAATAGGTAGCTTGCAAAACAAGGACCTCTCAGCTGAGTGGAACTGGCGAGAGGTTGGAGTATGATAGAGGAACAAGGATAGCTGTCTGTCTACAGAGGAGATACTTGGTGTTACCCCAGTAGGACAAGGAAACAGAGAGAAGTGGGAGAGAGTTAGAAAGAGAAAGCATGCTCCTCTGTTTGTTTTGGAGTTCTATATTCTAAACCTATCAGTCAAAACTTCTTTACATGTCTCGTCCGCAATAATACAGATGACGACTAATGACACCTGCCGTCCACTAACTTTCTCTTAATCATTCTGACACTTTGATTGACACTATTATCAATATACATATGCATACCTCTTTCTTTAACTGGTATTTTCTAAACCGTTTTTATTTAAATAAGTGCAGAAGTCACATCTACTTTAAATCACAGTGTGGTGCAGTCATTCTTTTATTGTGATTATTTGAGGTTAAGCTAAATTGCATAATGAAACCTGATTTCATAACTGATATCTTATTTACTTAATTTTTGTATTTCATTTGCAAGAAAGAGAACTCAACAAGTCACTGAAAAAGTTGTGAACAGTGATAAATTAAGTACCAGTTGTGTACTGAGGTTGATGTAATCGACTTTATCCCTTTGTCTGTCTTTGTTTGTCCCTTCTATGTTTAGCCCCTTGTGGGCAATAAAGAAATTAGAACTAGTCCTGGAACTTTTTGATACCACCTTGAATGCACCCGGATGCAAATATGTATGCATGTTTCCATACATGGTTACATGTTTGTGCATAAATGAACATATTTGTGCAGGCATGTACATATGTAGATTTATACATGCATACTCATATTACCCATGTACATACACATATCAATTCCATAACAATATTTAACTATTGAAATGTGAAGAAATCAATTCCCATTGATAAGGTTTGCGTGATACCAGAAATAATATCAATCTAGATTAGGTATTGCATAATGAAGAAAACCAAGCTGATAACCTCAACTGACAGGATTAATTGAGATTTGTCTAAAATGAATTTGAATTGAGTAGAGATAATTGTTTATAAAATTAATTCAGTGTCAAAAATATCGATTAACGCACAGCTTCACCATAATCTTTGAAAATAATCAAATGTATTCTTGTTTTTGTGTTCCCAGTGAGATCTCATATTGTTATAATTAATATATTTCGAATTTCCATATTGATGCTTAAATACCACATGCATTGCAGATTTGCATAATAGCATATTCTTAATTTGATTGAAGAGATTTGTTTAATAATAATAATAATAATAATAATAATAATGATGATAATGATAATAATAATGATAATTATGAATTTTTCTGATTTTTAGGCTCAGTGCCGTCTGTTTTGTGGAGAGCGGGGTTGGTTAATAACATTGATCCTGGGTAGGAAAGGCAAAGCTAATCAGGGTGGAATTTGAACTCAGAATGTAAAGCTAACCAGGGTGGGATTTGAACTCAGAATGTAAAGAATGTAATTTGCAAAGCAGTTTTTCCAATGCTCTAATGATTCTAAAGGCTTCTCACTACTACCACCACCACCACCACCACTACTACTACTAATAATAATTAGTAATCCTTTCTACTGTTGGTACAAAGCCTGAAATTTGGTGGGAGAGGGAGAATTGACTGTTAACTCCTAGTGTTCCACTAGTTCTTATTTTATCAACCCAACAGAACGAAAGGCAAAGTCGACCTCGGTGGAATTTGAACTCAGAACATGAAGACAGACGAAATGCCACTAAGCATTTCACCTGGTGTGCTAACGATTCTACCAGCTCACAGCCTTACTATTACAAGTAATAATAAGTTTCAAAGCCAGAAATTACAGGACCGGGATAAGCCAATTACATTGATTCCAATGTCCAACTGGTACTTTATCAACCTTGACAGGATGAAAGGCTAAGTTGACCTTGACAGAGACTAAACTCAGAATTTAAGGGAGTCAGAACAAATACCAAGAGGCATTTTTCTGATGCTCTAAAAAACTCTGCCAAGCTGCAATAACAACAAAATATTGGTTTCAAATTTTGGCACAAGGCCAGCAATTTCAGAGACGGATAAATCGGTTAAATTGACCGCAGTATTCAACTGGTACTTATTTTATCAGCTCCAAAAGGATTAAAGGCAAAGTCAAACTCAGCGGACAAAATGCTGTTAAGGATTTTGCCCAGTATGCTAACGATTCTGCCAGCTTACCGCCTTGCATCAAGAGAAT
This sequence comes from Octopus sinensis, assembly GCF_006345805.1. Taxonomy (NCBI): domain Eukaryota; kingdom Metazoa; phylum Mollusca; class Cephalopoda; order Octopoda; family Octopodidae; genus Octopus; species Octopus sinensis. Next base: position 22,825,475 of record NC_043017.1, on the reverse strand, counting down.
ATTGGTTTCAAATTTTGATACAAGACCAGCAAGTTCGAAGATGGGGCAAGTCAATTAGATCAATGGCTTGTAAAAGGCGGCTAGCTGGCAGAACCGTTAGCACGCAGGGCGAAATGCGTAGCCGTATTTCGTCTCGTTACGTTCTGAGTTCAAATTCCGCCGAGGTTGACTTTGCCTTTCATCCTTTCGGGGTCAATAAATTAAGTACCAGTTATGCACTGGGGTCAATGCAATCGACTTAATCACTTTGTCTGTCCTTGTTTGTCCCCTCTGTGTTTAGCCCCTTGTAGGTTGTAAAGAAAGAAATTAGATCAGCCCCAGTGTTCAATTGGTACTTGCTTAATCGACCCTGAAGGAATGAAAAGCAAAGTTAACCTCTGTGGGATTTGAAATCAGAATGTAGATGGATGAAATACCATTATTAATTTTACTCACCATGCTAGCAGTTCTGCCAGCTCCCTGCCTTTACATTAGCAATTACAACAAAATAATAGATTACTATAACTGGTACTTCTCAACTTGCAACTGAGTTCCTACCTGACATAAAGGTCTTAATTTGACATAGATGCACCTAGAAGACTTATGCATATTTGACCATTTTTGGTATGTTTTTATATACATTATGTATTATTTTTTTTCTTTTAACTTGTTTCAGTCATTTGACTGCAGCTGTGCTGGAGCACCGCCTTTAGTCGAACAAATTGACCCCAGGACTTCTTCTTTATAAGCCTAGTACTTTATTGGTTTCTTTTGCTGAACTGCTAAGTTACGAGGAGGTAAATGCACCAGCATTGCTTGTCAAGCAATGTTGTGTGTATGTGGGGGAGGGACAAACACAAACACACAGATGGGTTTCTTTCAGTTTCCATCTAGCATATCCACTTACAAGGCTTTGGTTGGCCCGAAGCTATAGTAGAAGACACTTGCCCAAGATGTCACGTAGTGGGACTGAACCCAGAACCATGTGGTTGGGAAGCAAGCTTCTTACCACACAGTCATTCCTGTACCTATAAATATATGTATATAGAACTAGCAGTATCGCCCGGCGCTGCTCGGGTTTGTAAGGGAAATAACTATATAAGCATTTTTAGAGAGTTACTTTCCTTATAGATGCCAATTCGGGCTTTCTTAGCCATTTCTGTTTTGGTGTCTTCAAGCCATGAAGTCGTTGTTCTAAAAGAACGCTGGTCTCCTTGACAACGCATTACGACATTGATTTCTTTACACTCCCTTCCCCACAGCTTCACGAGGGAGGGAAGAAGGTGGAGAAGCAAACAGGTGCAGGTGTGACCGTGGACGCCAACTCCGCCGCCATCGACACACGAAAAATTATGCATTAAAATGGAATAAAAAATGATGTTAAATTATTTTTAAAATCGTAGACTCATCGTTGACACGTGCTAATAGCCAGACGGGCTCGATATGAATCACGACTATAAGATACCCGAATTTGGTTAAACTGCACCGCAAAATGTGGGAGGAGTTAGGAATCTAAATCGAAGGGGACAGACACTCACACAACTAGAGTTTTATATATATAGATATATTCTATAACAGACCTTAATTTAAGCTTTTCTTAATGTATTATTATACACACATTAAGACAGTGACCTTGCAGAATCATTAGCACACTGGATGGGGATCAAACTCACTACCTCATGATTGTGAGCCTGATGCTATAATCACTGAGCCGTGGAGACATAAGCAAACCAACAAACACTATTATACACACACATGTGCATACATGTATTTATACAATTCCTAATAATATCTAATTATAAAACTACTGTAGATTTTTTTTATATACTAGATGGCTATGAGGGTCCATCTGAGTAAAATAGAAACCAAAGGGGTCCATAGGCAAAAAATGGTTTTGAGAATCACTGGTCCAGAAGAAGAGTATTTCAGAATGAAGATAAGGTTCCAATTTCTCAAAGGCCGGCACTAGGGGTAATATGCAGCTTTAACCCTTTCGCATTTAAACCAGCTGTATCTGGCCCAAATATTCTACATGTTTTATGTTCACACAGAACAGATCTGGTCTCTCACACCTACCCTACTATGTCATTCTGAAAAATAAACAATCACTTGATCAAAATCTGGAAGTGACAAGATTATGTGAATAAAAAAATATTACATTTGATAAAGTAATCAGATTGCTAAAAAGTTAAAATATTGCCTTTAAATGAACCAGCAGGGAGCTTCTTGATGGCTCTTTCAATTGTAGGAAATAATAGTAGCCACATTTGCCTCTTAAAAACAATAAATAGAAAAAGTAGGTCACTTTGGGTAATGTAATCTTAGATAATAGACTGTCTGAAAATAGGAAGAACAGGACTAAAGTGCTTTCGATCTAAGATCTCAGTAGAGGCTAACCTGGGGCTACAGAACAAACTAACATTCAAATTGCTAAGTGAAAGTGGCAATTAATGAAAATAATGCAATTAAGAAGAAGATGGAGGCAACAAGAAGCTTCTATAACGATAAGTAAAATAAGACAGATTAATTTTGAATGAGAGTTGTGGAAAATGTGTTGAAAACGAAAAGATAATTGGAGTGTGTAGATAAGAGAAAGTTAGAAATAAGAGATGAAGAGAAGCTCTGAATGAAATAGTATGGTTTGTATTAGGAAGTGGAGATGAGGTGTATGAAACAGCAAGTTTGAGTTGTTATATAAAGTCTTTGTTAGGAGAGAGAGAGGAAAAGACTAGAAAGTTATTGTGAGAGATATAAGAAAAACAAAATGTATTGAAGGAAAAGCTAGAGATTTTTACACTTGATAGGAGAGAGAGTGTGTGTATGTGAGAGGAATAGAATGTGTGTGTTTGTGTGTGTGTGTGTGTGTATATATATATATATATATATATAAGCATGTGCATATTTGCCAAAGAGAGTGGAACAAGCAGAAGATCTCTTAGTGTGCGTGGAAGAGAAAAAGGAAAGTTACTAAGTAAAGAAAATTCATTGAAATTCTTTTGATAACTTTATCAGCACACAAATATAATTGAGTTGAGTATATACATATGTATTTGTCTCTTTATCTCAATAATTATTCTGAGATGTAAGACAGTGAATATACACCAACGCTAATGGAAGAGCATAGGGTGGAATATCTAATATTTGATTCTCTCTTTTTAACGTTTAGAATTTGTGGTGCACTAAAGTTGACATTGCATTCTCTTTTTGCTTTCAGTAAAATATACATAATGTACTGATTCACTTATCCATGCTTTCCATAAAAACTGATCTTGTGATTTGACAAAAAGCACAAAATCTTAGTTGAAAACTAATTTCACTCCACTTAGATTTCTATTGCCCTTGGGGAAAGGTAAGAACATCATAACTTCCTGTTTCTTAATCTAGTCCTGTTGACTAGACAAAGAACGAGGAATCATTTTAGCAATAAGTGTAACTTATAAGTTCATAAGAACCTGTAGAGACACATCTGTGTTGCGGAAAAATAATGAATCTTTAATTTTACAAATTGATAGTTATACAGCTTGTATTAAAGTACTGTTTTGGTTTTAAGGCTAAAGCTGTTCTTTTACATGTGGCTTTTTAGAGACTTTGTCAGCAGGTGGCTTTAAATTAGAATACTGGCAAAAGACAACAATTATTTGTAGAATTACTTCCCCATCTCTCTCTTCCCAAGTTATTTCTATGTCTGTCTGTCCGTCCGCATGTGTACTGGTCTCTCTTTCTCTGTCTCCTCACCTACCCCATGTCTGTCTGCTTTTATGCCTCTGTCTATGCACATGTATACATGTGTGTCTGTCTGTCTATCTCTCTATATTTATCTAACCATCTGTATAGGCCCCTTATGTCAATCCACCCATACGGCTATCCACACCCTCCCATATATTTCCGCCCACATTCCTTCCCCTCATGCTTTTTACCTCTCTTACCTACCAAGAACAACATCTCTTTCTTTGTCTTCTTTCAATATCTACATCTTTCATCTCTAACCCTTCTACCTAATTTGCCTCAACAGTCTTCTTATACCTACCTCTCTTTTCTTTCCCTTTTCAAACCTTTCTTTCTTCTCCTCCCATTTTAACCAGAAAACTGTTCCCCATCTGTCACCGTCTATTTTATAAAATTCTACTTCCTATATTCATTTTCGTTACTGTCCTCTCCCAGCAATAAGCCTCTCTCTCTCTCCTTCCTCATCTCACTCCATCTTCTTCTCAATAATAGTTTTAACCATTTACTCTTTTACTCTTTTACTTGTTTCAGTCATTTGACTGCGGCCATGCTGGAGCACCACCTTTAATCGAGCAACTCGACCCCGGGACTTATTCTTTTTTGTAAGCCCAGTACTTATTCTATCGGTCTCTTTTGCCGAACCGCTAAGTAACGGGGACATAAACACACCAGCATCGGTTGTCAAGCAATGCTAGGGGGACAAACACACACACGCATATATATACATATATACGACGGGCTTCTTTCAGTTTCTGTCTACCAAATCCACTCAGAAGGCTTTGGTCGGCCCGAGGCTATAGTAGAAGACACTTGCCCAAGGTGCCACGCAGTGGGACTGAACCCGGAACCATGTGGTTGGTAAACAAGCTACTTACCACACAGCCACTCCTGTGCCTATTCATTTATATTACTCAATAGCTACTTCTCATTCTTTTGCTCTCTGTTTTACTCAATATCTTATTTTACCCTTCTCTTTTTCTATCAACGGACATTACTTCCATTTTTCTCTTTCCCACTTGTTCAGCCTTTCATTCTCTCTCTATCTCACTATAAAATCCAAAAAACCCCGCAATTTTTAACAATTGTTAGATTACTATTGCTCCATACAGTGCTAAATTAAATCACTTTGTATTAGACAGTATTGAGTTGTCTTACAACGTTACACAAACACTTTACCTCCACATCAACATTAGCATTTCTTTTTTTAGCCATTCGATAATATTTTAAAGATAAAAAAGCAAACATCAAAGTATTTTCTCTTCTATTATTTCTAATAACCCAGAAAAAAGAAAGGAAAACAACAAAAACTCTAACAACACAATTAAAATGCTTAAACGTCACAAGACTTAGAGTCATCTTTAATGTAATAGAATTTAAAAATAAAAATAAAAAAGATCTATTCGACAGTAACTGTAGTCTCAACAACATTGATATGCTTCATTTAACTTGCAACTGACACAAACTACTGTGTATTTTTGATGTTAAAGTAATTTGTAATGTTCTCTAAGATTGGGCAAGATACAAGACTAGATTCGGGCGTTACGGTCAACATTTTCCTGTCAGATTGTAATGCAATGAAAAATATTGGAAGTTTAGTTTCCATTACTTGATTTATAGTTTAGTGATGGAATATTGATTATAATGACTCTTTTGGTAGAAGAAAGAACGAGGCAATCACTTCATGTAAGAGAGAGAATGATTTCATAATAACAAGCAAGTTCATAGATAGATATCAGTGTTACTAGTCTTAATGTTTACTCTTCTACCCTTATACGGGTTTCCGGTAAATGGACTGTAGCCAGACTGGGACTCATCTTATCAATCTCTTTTTACCAAACCACGTAGTTGCAGGACATAAATGGATTCAAGATTAACACAAAACCTGTTATTTTTTAAATGATATGAACATATAGACATATGCACACACACATGCATGCATGTATACACACATGCATGCATGTATACACACATGCGTGTACGCTGGTACCAGCCTTCCCATGTGGAAGGTTTGATAATTGTTGAGATTTCTCTCTACATGAAACCATTGAGTGCCTTGTTAACCCACAAAAAAATCTGTGTGTGTATGTATGTGTATATATATATATATATATCACCATGATCACCATGACTGACCAGGCTATCAGATGTCGATACACATCGCTGGTCACAAAGCGCTTTGCATTGTTTTAGCCTTCAAATGACGCCACCCCACTGGCTAAGCGAGCAGGCCAACAGAAGAAAGAGTGAGAGAAAGTTGTGGTGAAAGAGTACAGCAGGGATCGCCCCCACCCCTGCCGGAGCCTCATGGAGCTTTAGGTGTTTTCACTCAATAAACACTCACAACGCCCAGTCTGGAAATTGAAACCACGATCTTACAACTGCGAGTCCACTGCTTCCACATTCACATATATTAAAGACTTGTTTTATTTATATTTCCTGAGCGCCATACTAATACAATTGTTTGTTTGTATTCCACCTGCCTTCGTCTTTTGTTTATTTCCGTAAACCTGCCTTCGTCTTTTGTCTATTTTCATAAAGCTTCCCGTTATATATATATATATATATATTTACTACACTCTCGGAGTGGTTGGCGTTAGGAAGGGCATCCAGCTGTAGAAACTCTGCCAGATCAGATTGGAGTCTGGTGCAGCCATCTGGTTTCATCCGACTTTATGCTCTGAGTTCAAATTCGATCAAGTCAACTTTGCCTTGCATCTTTTCAGGGTTGATAAAATAAGTACCAGTTGAGCACTGGGGCCCGATCTGCTGACCTTAAATTGAAATCAATGTGGTGGCAGAAGGGAGAATGAATATGTTATCATAATGCCAGAACTTCACTGCATCTCTATGAATTGAATTTTATTTATTTGTTTTTTTGTTATATGAGAAATTAACTCTAAATATTAAATATTGGTTTCTAATTTTGGCACCAGGCCAGCAAGTTTGAGGGAGGGGTAAGTCAATTACATCAACCCCAATGTTCAATTGGTACATATTTTATCGAACCCACCCCTAAAAGGATGAAAGTCGAAGTTGACCTTGGTTGAAATATTGACTATTCTTAATGTTTATGTTGAGAATTTTTTTCTCCCACTAATATTGATGTTTCAAACTTAAAATTCCTTATGAAAAATATATCAAATTATCTAACTGTTTTACACTTTTCATTATCTTTGCTCAAATGTTGTGGCATAGATAGTTAAAACCCTACCCTGTCTGACTTTATATCCCTCTGTAAACTAGGTACCAGTAATATATTGGTTTCTTACATTGGTACAAAGCCTCAAGTTTGGGAGGGAGGACCTAGCTGATTATATGGCAGTTAGTCGTTGATTGATCCTCCTTACTTCTCTATCACTAATGTATTAAGAAGGCAAGCATCAACTATAACTTTCTTTTATCAAACAGGCCCTGCAAGTAAAAAAGAAATAAAATTTTATCACCATTTGCAGACTTCTTATAAGATAGAACAGATCAATTCCTATTCCCAAGCCTGGCATAGTGGTTAGTAATAAAAACATGTATGAAGATCTTGTTCTTTGCAAACCAACTTTTGGTTTGGTCTAGTGAGAACCAATTTTTTTCTGTTGGTGTTAAGTAATAAATGGTTCAGATTTAGCTTTAGATGTTGACAAAGCAGGTCACTGACATCCAGTGTTACAATTTCACTTCTGTAAGAAATATCGACTTAGTTTACATTTCTTAAAAGGTCATTTGAATCACAGTTTGGTTACTGTGTGTTATAAGTGTATTGGTTTTTCACATTTTAAAGGTAACTTTCTAGAACTTTTCTTTATATCACTCTCAGAGGGTGAATACAAATGTTTTGAACTATTGTGGGATTGGAGATGACTTGAAGAGATAAAAATCTTTGGTATTGATTAATAATTTCTGGTATTGATACTTGTGTTATCTTTTTATAGTTATGTATTCTGAATCCAGAATATTAACTCCACGCTCTTCTTTGATAATGTTTAAGAATTTGCATATGCAATCTTTAGAATGTATGTATTAATGTTTTTGTTCAGATCCATCCCCAGACATAGCTGGTTTTATTAATTCACAAAAAGAAAAAAAATGAAAACAAAATAGCTGTATAACCTTTCTTTTTTCTTCTCTTTACCAATTGATATTACCAAGTATCATATGCTACTAGAATTTTTTTTTTCCTTATTAAGTTGCTGAGATGCTAGTTTATTTGAAGAATTTGAGACATATATTGCAAACAATAAGATAACAAGCCACTGAAAACTGCTCTACTAGATTCTTTAACTTAATAGAAATAACTGCTAAAGGCGGTGTGCTGGCAGAATTGTTAGCACGCTGGGTGAAATGCCTAGTGGTATTTCGTTTGCCATTACGTTCTGAGTTCAAATTCCGCCAAGGTGAGGGCAAGGGCATTCAGCTGTTGAAAATCTGCTTCGGTGAAGTTGTTGTTTCTTAGCCCAGGGTTGGCCATGATTGACCACATCTACAGTCAAAAGTATTTCAGTCTCAACAAGCGTATTTATTTTTATTTTTTTTTTATCTCACACATCATGTATTTAATACTACATTATAGAATGTAGAATTTGTGATTATCATTGGGAAGATGATAGACTCACCAGCCCTTATTGATATAAACTTCTTTAAACATTACATGGAAGAAACATAGTCAAGATTTCTGTAAAGGTATTTGAACATATCTCAATCATAAAAGAGAGAGAATGACAAAGAGTCAATACAAATCAATTAAGTTATATTAAAAATGCAGTATTACTGATAATGCTAGGTTTGGTTAGTGTTAGTATGGTAATTGCATATTTGGGTTAAGACATTAGCAAAAACTGGATATAAAAAAAAAAGGAAAGAATTTAAAAAGCATTGAAAACACCAAACAAGTGTACAAAATCAATGTAATTGTACTGTGAAAGAAAGAGATCTTTATTGATGTTTCAAACAATTTTCCTTTGTCAAAATAAAGATGGAGAAGAGAAGGAAAATAACTGGAAGGAAAATGAAGCAATGGGTGACTGTTGAAGGCGAAACTTGCTGGTAGGGCAAACAAGAAATGAGTAGAATAGGTGGTCTTCAGCATAGAAGAGTGAATTTAAGCTAAGGGGAATAAAAGCAGTGTGGCAAAGTGTGTGAGTGTGTATGAGAGAGAAGAAAGTATTTATTTGGGAAATGTTGTGTAAGAATGTCCAAGTGATAGTAAAGAATAAATAACCATTGAGATAACATACATTGGGTGGGCGTGAGATGGATGGGTGTGAATTGTGTATGGGGAGAAAAGGGACAGTTGTGGTCAAGGTAAGGGCAGAAGAGAGTGTAGGTTGTTCAAGGAAAGTAGTCAGTTATTGACACCAGATGGAGCAGCTATGTCCAAGTAGAAGACTAATTGTTTTGACTAAACCAGAAAATTGGAGTCTCGTGGTGTAGTACAATCCTGCAAACTGTGTGATGCAAGTGGAAGTGGCCTGGAGAAGTGACCAGTTTCTGCTTTTGCTCACAATTTAACCTGTATCATCATCATCCTCATCATCTTTTAATGTCCTCTTTTCCATGTTTGCATAAGTCTGATGAAATTCCTTGAGTCAGATTTTCTACAGCCGGATCTTCTTCCTGTCACCTATTCTCCTCACTTGCTTTCAAATAAGGCAATATTTTCCCCTAATCCTTTGAACACAAATAACACAATAGTTGAGTATTTCCATGAAAGATTGCAAATGGAATGTCATTACTTGTATGATGGTGGGGTTCTTTTACAGTTAGAATGCAATGTTAAGCCTAGGAGACATGAACACAAACATACACACACGTTTATGACAGACTCCTTATGTTTTCATCAACTAAATCCAAAATCCAAATGGGATTCTACGTTCCAAATTTAGTTGACACAGAGCTGTAGTAGAAGACACTCACTGATGGTGCTGTGCATTGAGATTGAACTTGAAAGCTCATGGTTGGGGAAGTGAACTTCTTAACAACATAGCCATGCTTGTACTATTATGTTATATATACTTATGCGTGTAGATACATACATACTTGCATGTGTGTGTGTGTGTGTGTGCATATGCATGCACGAGTGTGTGTGTGTGTGTGTGTGTGTGTATGTGTGTGTGTGTGTGTGTATGCACGCATGTGTGTGCACGTGTGTGTGTGTGGATGGGTGTGTGAGTGTGTGTGTGGGTGTGCGCATGTGTGTGCACGTGTGTGTGTGTGTGTGCGCATGTGCGTGCACGTATGGGTGTGTTTGTGTGTGTGGATGGGTGTGTGAGTGTGTGTGTGTGTGCATGTGAGTGCACCTGTGTGTGTGTGTGTGTGGATGGGTGTATGAGTGTGTGTGTGGGTGGGTATTATAAATAAACGTTATGTCCTTTCAGCACATTAGATCTTTGAAATAGCAACTTTTGATCATCAACTGACCTACATGGGATGAAACCGTATAATTCTTTGTGTCTCAGTGTTGATAGATGACTCAAGAGTCCATGATCAATATTTCAATAGATTTCTACGCAAAGTTTTCATATCAGCCAAGCTCTGAGATAGACAACTTTATTAATTTAACAGGATCTAGTCATTTCGATTCTAATTAAACAGATGCAGCATTTTTCACATGGAAAATAATACCACTTAATAAATATTTCTTTTGAAACAGAAATCAACAATTTATAAGGAATTCCCTTCAAAATTTCGGAGATGTTCTATCGCTATACTTTTCTTCATAACGTCATCCATTGCTCCACCATATTGGTGTCATTGCTGGCCTATTATTGCACTTTCTCTCTACAGAGTTGAAAAGAACTATTCAAATGTATTCAGTCAGCCATACATAACACACGATATGGTTCCAATCAATATGGTGTCTTTGATATCAAACATTACTTACTATTTATTGCAATAGTTTATTTATAGTACACAGCTAGTTTCCACTACAGTGTCTACTATGCTTCACTTAAAATATATAAATTTACAAGTAGTATATTGGTCGTATTGTTTAAGCTACTAAATTAGCTTTTGTAGTCATGATTTAAGTAATTGCCTGGTTTTTCTTACTGCTTAATTCATGTATATTCCTAGAGATGAGCCAATGAGGTTGCCTCTCTCTGGTTACTTAACCTGTTACAAATAGCAGCAAGTCTCCTTAACCCTTTCGTTACTGTATTTATTTTGAGATGCTCTGTGTTTCTTTCAATTACTTTAAATATAACAAAGGATTTAGGAAAATAATAACTTAGTTATCATGAAGCTGGTGTTAGGAACATAAATTGAGACTAAGGTTTGGTGGAAGATTTTAATTCAGAACTTATGAAAACAAGACATTCGTACTCAGAGCCAGAATCGGTTTCAGCCAGGTTGGTAACAAAAGGGTTAAATCAAATTTTACCCACTTAAAAAAATGGAGGGCAGCATTGGATAATGTAGGGCTAGATTAAGTTGAATGGTCAGAAATGGAGCGTCTTTTATCATAGATCTGCTTAATCAGGCTGACTCAGGATATAAATGACAACAGTGTTCAACATCTGAGCCATATCTGCTATTAAGCTTTTTAATTTCCCTTGATGCCATTTGCTTCATTGTCAACTGGTCATTGGTACCCTTTACTCTGCTTCTCTCAGTTCCTGCTTTATGTATCTTCCTCATGGGATTGATGGTTTGTTTTGTAATAGTGGTTCTCAACCGGGGTCTGTATGACCCTTGGGGGTTCATATATGATTTTATTGTTTACTTTTTAGCATTTGAACTGAGCATATCTGGCCGAAAATATTCTACTTGTTTTATGTTCAAACTGGACAGATCTGATCTCTCACACTTAGTGTACAACATCATTTGAAAAATAAACAGTTGCATCATTGAAATTTCAAAGCTGTGAGAGAATACATGATCAATTAAAAATAATAAGAATAGATAAACATTACATTTGACAGGATATGTTCAAAATAGTTTTAAAATTTTTTATGCAATTCCTAATAGTGATTAATTATTGGACAGCTGTGTGAAAAAGTGTCACACCCTAGCAGTTGAGGGAACCTGTGGAAGAGGTAGACCCAGGAAGACCTGGGATAAGGTGGTGAAGCACGACCTTTGAACATTGGGCCTTACTGAGGCAATGACTAGTGACCGAGACCTTTGGAGATATGCTGTGCTTGAGAAGACCTGACAAGCTAATTGAGACCATAGCCCATGGCCTATGCCAGTGGGTGTAACCAGCCCACTTACGAGTACCCCTCATTCACTGTGTAATATAAAGAAAAAAAGTTTTTAAAAGCATTTTTTTTAAAAAACATTTACTCAAACTTTTTATGTAAAAAATGTAAATTTACAATCCCTTACTACCATGTAAACATATAGAAACAAAGCTAAACAAATCTGTATCATTCAAATATCCATCTAGGAAGTAACTGACATTCTGATAGTTTTAATTTGTTTTACGTAAAACAACTATATCTTTCATTTTCCAGTCTTTATTTTATCTTTTGTTTTTTTAAGTAATGCCCAATGTTTATTATGTAACTGATAGATTTGTTGTCAAACTATAACTTTGTTAGTCTCCTGTTTTAACCTCTCTGAAGCTCATTTATTTACATCCAAATGTCAACTCATTTGTCAAAGCTAATTTTTATAGTTGCTTTTATTATATAAGCTGTGTGTGTGTGTGTAGTAAATATCTAAGCTGGTTGGTTGCAGAATTGATTGTATTTATGATAAAAACCACTGTTTTTACTGCATCTAACATTGTTACTGAACAGCAAGCATTTAATGTCGGTTATATTCAAATTTTGCAATGATACATGGCGACCAAAAACCTTTTACATAGTCTTAATATAAATGTAAAAATTGCTTTAAAGAGTTTCATTCTGAAATATTCAGATATAATAGAATACAGAATTTTCAAAATAATTAAATCAGATATACCACCTTTCCTATAATATGAGGGAGTGCTGAACAATTCCTGGCTTTAAGGGCATTGCAAAAGGCCTGGTTGGAGGTCCAACTTTGAGTTCTTTTGTGGAACTTAGACTGAAGGATTGCTGCAATAAGTGTGTGAATCTGAGAGGTGAATATGCTGAATAAAATCATAATTAACTGATCCTCCTGTATTTTCTTTTACCCAAAACCAGAAACTTTTTAGCATTCTTATTTCAAGCAGCTCCATTTAATTGAACAATGCAGTCATTACATCAATTCAAATGCAGTGCT
>NC_043017.1:22717587-22810087 GCF_006345805.1 Octopus sinensis | reverse complement strand
TTTTTTTTAATCATTAAACAAAGATGTGATAGTTAATTGGTGAAAGTGTTCAGTTTATGATAGAAAAATCAGGTTTTGAAGTATAATCTCATATCTTGTGTTAAATCAGAGTCCAAAACTATATTTGGTACAATCTACTATGTTGTATATCACCATACCAGATGACTGTGGAGACACGTGACTTAGTAGTTTGGGTGTTAGATTCACTACTGTAAGATTGTGGTTTCAATTCCTAGACTGGGTGATGCACTGTGTTCTTGAGCAAAACACTTTATTTCACATTGCTCCAGTCCACTCAGCTGGTAAAAAGGAGTAACTTTGCAATGGACAGGTGTCTCATCCAGGGAGGAATTATATACATGAGAAAAACTGGGAAACTGGCCCAGAGTAATGTGGACTAACCATAGTAGATGAGTGATTTGCTATAGATGTATAACTGCTAGAACTGATGTTTACGGGTGAAACATTCGGTGCAACCTATGATTCTGTGGCTTTAACCATGTCAATCTAAATTTCATCCTTTAAAGATGAATAATAAAGGCATCAGATAAGCAAAAAATAAGATAAGTTTTATGTATGAATATTTGACATAGCAACTCGTTAGGTTTCACTGAAAAAGTAGCAATTGAATTGCCTTTGGATAGCAATTAATAAGAAAATGATTCAAAAGTAAAGAAGTGTTTTATAAAGAAATATAATTTGTGTTGTGATGAAGAGGGGATTTAGAAGGATTACTGGTTTAAGTGGGCTTTGGAAATGATGTAAATTTATGCTCTTTGAGAAGAATATCATTCCAAAATAATGACTTGCTTTTGAATGTCCCCAAGTTCCAGTCATTCTTTTTTAAGGGAGTTAATATGATTAATGGAATAAAGCTTAGTTTTGTACAGGTGCAAATTTTTACAATTGAAGTTTAATGATTCATGATGAGCAACGTAGTCTTTATTGAGTCTTCACATAGAATAGTGGAGATTGAACTTTGGGTACTGCATAAAATCGTCTTGTCCTGGGCTAGATATTAAATTGCATCTGGTCGTGAGGTTCCAGCCTGAGATTTCAGTAATTTTAGAGAGAATGGAACTACCCCTTAATCACTATTACTTTCAGGTCTGCTCTGGCCCAGAGTCACAGAGCTATCAAGAGCACTAGCTATGAGTCAGTTACCAGAAGATGATCCTCTGGTTGGGGTATACAAAACTTAGAGGAAGGCTGGTCTTTAGACATGTCACTCAGGCCAGCTGTTGTCTGGACTTACTCTGATATGGTTGGACATACTCTGATAAGGGTGCACAAGTCTTACACCTCAAGGATATGCTCAAAAAAGTAGAAAACTAGCAGAGTGAATTGCAAATAAACAGGCAGAAGGATATTAGAAATAACTGCTGTTACCTTTTCTGAGAGAAATCCTGAATCTTCAAATTTTGGCATGGGGTACCATAATTGCCCCCAGCTGTAGGCATGACACATGAAGAGAGATGCTATTTCAAGACTGTCATATCTGCTTGTCAATAATAACATAAATAAATTCTGAGAAAGATGTCTGAGTTTATAAATTTTCAAAGTATTTATACATTGATAAACTCCTTATTCAATGGTTAACGGATAAACTTACCTTTCTAAAAATATTGATCCTTAGCTGACTGAGCTGAAAGGATATCACTGAAGACTAGGGAACGTACATTAGGCATTTCTTAACTTTTCCAGGGTTAAGAAAAGATTTGAGTTAAGATGTGAAAGCTGTTATAAAGAAACCTGTTAGGTCAAACTGTAAACTGGCATGGTATCTATTTGTCTATTTACAGCTGGGCCATCAAGAATTAAGTGACTTTATTTAGAACACATCACAGCACCTGAGAAGGGAAACAAACTATTAAACTTCCAGCCATTCAACCATCTGTTTCATATTTATATTGTCCAGAGCTGTTCTATAAATTAAGGTTTTTACAGGAATTATAAAAGCTAAACTTTAATCTTGACACTTCACCATTGATTAAGTAGTAATGGCTGCTACTTTTAATTACTTTTGATGAGGCAAGTAACTAAAACCTGTTTAAGGAAATAAATACAAGTTGGTCTTTGATCTGTTTCTGTGTGTGTTTTTGTGTGAATTATACACGTATGTGTGTGTATATATATAGATGTTATGTGTGTGTATATATGTTTTTGTGTGTATTATATACGTCTGTGTGTGTGTATATATATATATATATATATATATATGTGTATGTGTGTGTACATAGGTCTTTTTTAAGTGTGTCTATACAACTCTCTATATTTCCTTTTGCTATTTGATTTCTTTTCTTATTCAATATTCTTGTACACACACACACACACCACACACACACACACACACACACACACACCTATATAGAAACTCACACTTAATTTCATATTTCTCTAGTGTGTTTGTGATTATGCGAACACTGTTCGAAAATAATTGTTCGGAAACAATTACTTGCAAAACATTTATGAAAAATTGTATGAAAGAAAATTATTCAAAAGGACAATTATAGGAAATGTTAATTATTCTAAAATCTTTATTTTATTTAAACAAAAACGATAAAATTAAAAATCAAGTACACAAATGATATTTATTTCAAATAACTGTTTTCGAATAACTGTTTTTCGAACAATTATTTTCAAACAGTTTTCATGATATAGTGCTTTTTATCAAGATGGGAATAGTTTTGCTTTTGACATAAATTGTGCTTAGAAAAATACATAAGTGCAGGCATAGCTGTGTGGTTAAGAAGCTGGCTTGGTAACCATGTGGTTTCAAGTTCAGTCCCGCTGGGCAGCACCTTGGACATATGTTTTCTATATTCTCAGGCCAACTAATGCTTTGTGGGTGAATTGGGTAGACTAAAACTGTAAGAAGCCTGTCATGTGTCTGTATCAGGTATGTGATGTTGACAAGCTACAAAAATAGTAAGACATTGATGTTCATCACTCCTGGATGAGATTGAGGGTGAGTTGTCTTGTCTGACCATAAATCTAAGGAGTTTTTACCCCAGGCACTTTGAACGGGTATTCTCCACTATGTCAATAGCAGCTTACCAGCAAATACATAGAGCATATGTGTTAAGTATATATGATTGTTAATATATATCATCATCATCATCATTTAACGTCCGTTCTCCATGCTAGCATGGGTTGGATGGTTTGACTGGGGATCTGGGAAGCCAGAAGGCTGCACCAGGCTCCGGTCTTATCTGGCAATGTTTCTACAGCTGGATGCCCTTCCTAACGCCAACCACTCCGTGAGTGTAGTGGGTGCTTTTTACGTGCCACCTGCACTTGTGCCAGGCGAGGCTGGCATCGGCCACGGTTGGATTGGTGCATTTTACGTGCCAACTGCACGGAAGCCAGTCGAGGCGGCACTGGCTTCAGCCACGATTCGGATGGTGCTTTTTATGTGCCAATTACTTGGTGACCCTGCTGGTGCTACATAAAAGGCATCCAGTCTACACTGTGAAGTGATTGACATTTGGAAGGGCATCCAGCCATAAAAATCATGCCAAAACTGACCTCACCTGTGCTGGTGCCATGTAAAAAGCACTCAGTCTACTTTGCAGGGCAGGTGATTTTAGGAAAGGCATCTAGCTGTAAAAATCATGCCAAAACAGACACAGAAGCTTGGTATAATCTGTCTGGCTGGCTCCTGTCAAACCATCCAACCCATGCTGACATGAAAAGTGGATGTTAAACAATAATGATTATGATATATATATATATATACATACACACACATATATGTGTGTGTGTCTTTGTGTTTGTATAGTGTTTGTCTCCACCCTGCTGTTTGATGAGTGATGTTGGCTTGCTTATGTCCCCATAACTTAGTGGTTTGGCAAAAGATCCGGATCTTTTCGGTTTGAACGGCAGTTTTTCTAGCGGTGTCATATGAAATTGTCACCCATAATTATGACCCTAGTATCAATCTATTGCATTTCAATCTGTGTTAGGGTTAGGGGGAAGGGTATCTTTTTTTCTTCAGAAATGTAAATAAACCCAATCTGTTTCTAAAACGAGAGACATATTCATACGGCACAATGTTTTCACCCCAATAGACGTCATTGATTGGTTGAAATTGCAGAAATTGAAGAAAAAAAACAACAAATATCTTACAAACTATAGAATTTTCTCAATAAAGCCAAGAAAAAAAGATGTTTTATAAACACATTCTACCAGTATACGAAGTTTAAAAGTGTTTAGTTATGTGGAAATTATTTTAAAAAACTGCCGTTCAAACCGAAAAGATCCAAAGATCTTGTTAGAATAAGTACCAGACTTGAAAAATAAGTAATGACATCCATTTGTTTGACTAGACTCTTCAAGACAATGCCCCAGCATGGCTGCAGTCCAATGACTGAAAAAAGAAAAAGATAAAAAGATACCCTATCTTGGACAGAAATTGGTTGTTAATTGCTAAATACCTGCAATTTAAAATAATAAAAAAATATATATTCGGTATCCATGTCATTCAAGTTTTTGATCTGTATCAGCTTAATGCTATATCCAGAAACAATTTACTGATTTACAGCCATAAAAGAAAACAACTAGAAACAGTTGAATGTCAATGTATAAACGTATGTCACGAAGGAAAGGATTAGGTATTGATGTTTCAGAAAATATGCTCTTTGTCAAGATAGATAAGTGGAGAAGAGAAGGGGAAAATATACAGCTTGAGAATGATAAATGTGTGTGTGTGTCTGTGTGTGTTTACACATGTTGAGTGAATAATAGCAGGATAGAAGCTTTATACTACATCAAACAACATAATGAGAATTGCTATAAATCTAAGAACAACTGTATACAAACTGTCAGCAAAATTAAAAATGAATAGAAAAAAATACTTCATTTATAAATAAACTAGATCACACACACACACATACACATTTAAGTGTATAACTAATTATATAAGTGAATTGTGTAATAAATAGGCTCATTATTCACAGATGGATAAATTTGTACTTGTATACGGTTATGAGTAGCTGCTAAGTATAATCTAAATTACCAATTTGTTAGTTACTAAATATATGCTCAATCAGACTACATACGATTGTAGTTAGTAAGTATACAGACTATATCACAATTGAGTTTGTTTACACTAATTCCTCAGTCACTCTGGTGCACTAAATGAAGTAACAGCTAAGGTAATCAGTGTGTGTATATTGTGTGTGTGCATGTTATATTTACATATATATATATATATATATATATACATACATACATACATAATATATATATATATATATATATATACATATATATATATATATAATATATATATATATATATCTATATATATATATATATATATATATAATATATATATGACAGAGGGTGTTAGAACACCTACAATGCTAGAAATAAGAGTTAAAGTGCTCTGATGCTGCAGTCAATGCATCTAATTGTATACATACATACCGAAAGTATACTGTCTGTATGTATGTCATTGCCAGGTCTAGGAATTGAAACCTCTATCTTACGATCATGAGGCCAACACCCTAACACTCAACCACATGACTCCTGTAGTGGATTTCTGTCACCCAGTGACATATAACAACCTTTTTAATGTTGACACAAATTTTACAGCCTGCTACCTTTTCTACAGAAATTCTGGAAGGGCTGTAACTACGAATAAGAACTGATGCACAGTAAAGGTTACATGTTAGTCATGCCCCCAGTCTATGCATCAAAATGATAAAAGGGCTCATTATTTACATATGGGAAAATTTGTACTTGGATAAGGTTATGAGTAGCTGCTGGGTATAATGTAAATTACTAATTTGTAAGTTAATAAATGGATGGAAGCACTCCGTCAGTTACAACGATGAGGGTTCCGGTTGATCCAAATCAACGGAACAGCCTGCTCGTGAAATTAACGTGCAAGTGGCTGAGCACTCCACAGACACGTGCACCCTTAACATAGTTCTTGGGGATATTCAGCATGACACAGAGAGTGACAAGGCCGGCCCTTTGAAATACAGGTACAACAGAAACAGGAAGTAAGAGTGAGAGAAAGTTGTGGTGAAAGAGTACAGCAGGGATCACCACCATCCCCTGCCAGAGCCTCGTGGAGCTTTAGGTGTTTTCGCTCAATAAACACTCACAACGCCCGGTCTGGGAATTGAAACCGCGATCCTACGACCGCGAGTCCGCTGCCCTAACCACTGGGCCATTGCGCCTCCACTAAGTTAATAGATATATACTCCATCAAACTACATAACATTGTAGTTAGAAAGTATATAGACTATATCACAATTGTGTCTGTTCAGTAGATGTGTTATACCTGGTTCATGCAGCAAAGTGGTTGGTGTTAGAAAGGGTAGCTTGCTGTAGAATTTGTAAGACACAGTATTGACCTATAAGCCTTTACTTGGTAGTATATTATGGTTACAAAGCAAAATATGGTGTCTCCACCAGTAGTTAATTACTAAATTACTAATATTGTAACTGTTACAACTATTACCAACCACTTTACTGCATGAACTTGGGGCAGGATTGAAGTGCCACCTCTACTGTTTGTTGGCAGTTTTTATTCAGAGTTACTGCCCTCCAAGACAAGTTACTTGCATTGCAGCTTATAGAGACTATGTTTGCTTCAATTGTTATTTTCTTTTCATTTTCTTTGTTTTTGCATTGTTTTTATAGCTTGATACCTTAACTCTTTTGTTACCATATTTCTGATAAGATGCTCTGTGTTTCTTTCAATTAATTTTAAATATAGCAAAGAATTTAGTAAAATAACTTAGTTATCGTTAACCCTTTGAGCCCTGACCTCCTGGACCTTATTTCACCATATACCTGGCACTCCACTGGTGCTTCAGTAGAGAAAAATAAGCCATCCACCAGTAAACTGATGTTATGGCTCAAAGGGTTAAGCTAGTGTTAGGAACATAAATTGTGACTAAGGTTTGGTAGATTTTAATTCAGAACTTTTGAAAACAAGACATTTGTACTTCAGAGCCAGAGGCAGTTTCAGACAGGTTGGTATCGAAAGGGGTAATGAGAGTCCCTGCCATTTTGGAGAGGTTATGTATGCTGTGTGCTGGAGTAAAGGTTGTCACTATTGGCGTTGAGGAAAAAAGGGATGGAATATAAATTTGGATTTGTGGAAGTTTGAACATAGAAAAAATTAGTTGCATAAAGTATAATCTCTATATCGTTCCACTCTCTTGGTTATCTTTGCTACCTGCCTGATTATTATTAAATATCTAGGATACAATCTTTCATCTTTACTTGTTTCAGTCATTAGATGGCGGCCATGCTGGAGCACCACCCTGAAGAATTTTATTTGTATGCATCAACTTCAGTGCTTAATTTTTCTTTTTTCTAAGCCTGATACTTATTCTACCGGCCTTTTTTGCTGAACCCCTAAGTTATGGGAATGTAAACACACCAGCACCAGTTGTTAAGCTATGGTGGAAGACAAACATAGATACATAGATGAACACGCAAATGCGTGTGTATGTGTGTGTATATATATATACACACAAAGATAAATGCACAAATGTGTGTGTATATATATATATATATACACAAAGATAAATGCACAAATGTGTGTGTGTGTATATATATATATATATATATATATACACACACAAAGATAAATGCACAAATGTACGTGTGTGTATATATATATATATATATATATGCACGAAACTCTCAGACCTTGAGTTACTCTGTTGCTCCTGCTAAATATCAGAATGTAATATATGACGAGCTTCTTTCAGTTTCCATCTACCAAATCCACTCACAAGGGTTATGGTCAGTCCGAGGCAATAGTAGAAAACACTTGCCCACAGTGCAATGCAGTGGGACTGAACCCAGAACCATGTGGTTGGAAAACAGGCTTTTTAGCACACAGCTATGCCAGCACCTACAATTAAACTACTTTTATTATATTTTTTATGTGAAAACAATCACCTAAAGCAAGTTCCTATGCAGCATTAAAAGATTAAGAATGAGATTAGAGATGTCCATTTACTTGGAAATAATTAATACTGAATGGAGAAAAATAAAAGCTGGAAGGGAACTATTTTAGAAAAAAAAAATTTACTTGATATTTTTGGTCAGTTCATTAACATTTAAAAGAAAATGTAGTTTCATTGAAATAGAAGTCATGTCTATATTTTCCACCGTTTGAGTAGATAGCCTTCCCATTGAGTAGATAGCCTTCCCATTGAGTAGATAGCCTTCCCATTGAGTTGATAGCCTTCTCATTGAGTTGATAGCCTTCCCATTGAGCTGATAGCCTTCCCATTCGTCTATCACAGACTGAACATCAATTTTTAGTAGATTTTAAATGATTTTATAAAATAATCATATACACTCTAATAGTTACAAGGAGGATGACTGGAGGTGGGGAGTAGTAGAGGAACATGAAATGATATTAGATGAGGTGAGATGAATTGTTAATGGGGATGTAAGGTGTTACGATTCAGGTAAGAAAGGAAGAAAATGTCAAGTGTGCTATCAGCTTCTTAAGGTCAAGTGAGGGAGTCAGGCAGGCATTGTGACACAGGCTGAAATATGACTATCAGGTTACAAACAAATAAATAATGAATAAAATAAATGAATGAATAAATATAGAAATAAATAAATAAAATATAGGCGCAGGAGTGGCTGTGTGGTAAGTAGCTTGTTTACCAACCACATGGTTCCGGTTCAGTCCCACTGTGTGGCACCTTGGGCAAGTGTCTTCTACTATAGCCTCGGGCTGACCGACGTCTTGTGAGTGGATTTGGTGGATGGAAACTGAAAGAAGCCCATCGTATATATATATTATATATATATATATATATATATATAATATATATATATATACACACACAAAGATAAATGCACAAATGTACGTGTGTGTATATATATATATATATATATATGCACGAAACTCTCAGACCTTGAGTTACTCTGTTGCTCCTGCTAAATATCAGAATGTAATATATGACGAGCTTCTTTCAGTTTCCATCTACCAAATCCACTCACAAGGGTTATGGTCAGTCCGAGGCAATAGTAGAAAACACTTGCCCACAGTGCAATGCAGTGGGACTGAACCCAGAACCATGTGGTTGGAAAACAGGCTTTTTAGCACACAGCTATGCCAGCACCTACAATTAAACTACTTTTATTATATTTTTTATGTGAAAACAATCACCTAAAGCAAGTTCCTATGCAGCATTAAAAGATTAAGAATGAGATTAGAGATGTCCATTTACTTGGAAATAATTAATACTGAATGGAGAAAAATAAAAGCTGGAAGGGAACTATTTTAGAAAAAAAAAATTTACTTGATATTTTTGGTCAGTTCATTAACATTTAAAAGAAAATGTAGTTTCATTGAAATAGAAGTCATGTCTATATTTTCCACCGTTTGAGTAGATAGCCTTCCCATTGAGTAGATAGCCTTCCCATTGAGTAGATAGCCTTCCCATTGAGTTGATAGCCTTCTCATTGAGTTGATAGCCTTCCCATTGAGCTGATAGCCTTCCCATTCGTCTATCACAGACTGAACATCAATTTTTAGTAGATTTTAAATGATTTTATAAAATAATCATATACACTCTAATAGTTACAAGGAGGATGACTGGAGGTGGGGAGTAGTAGAGGAACATGAAATGATATTAGATGAGGTGAGATGAATTGTTAATGGGGATGTAAGGTGTTACGATTCAGGTAAGAAAGGAAGAAAATGTCAAGTGTGCTATCAGCTTCTTAAGGTCAAGTGAGGGAGTCAGGCAGGCATTGTGACACAGGCTGAAATATGACTATCAGGTTACAAACAAATAAATAATGAATAAAATAAATGAATGAATAAATATAGAAATAAATAAATAAAATATAGGCGCAGGAGTGGCTGTGTGGTAAGTAGCTTGTTTACCAACCACATGGTTCCGGGTTCAGTCCCACTGTGTGGCACCTTGGGCAAGTGTCTTCTACTATAGCCTCGGGCTGACCGACGTCTTGTGAGTGGATTTGGTGGATGGAAACTGAAAGAAGCCCATCGTATATATATATATATATATATATATATATATATATATATATATATATGTGCGTGTATGTCTGTGTTTGTCCCCCCAAATCGCTTGACAACCGATGCTGGTATGTTTATGTCCCCATTACGATTCACTTAGCGGTTCGGCAAAAGAGACCGATAGAATAAGTACTGGACTTACAAAGAATAAGTCCCGGGGTCGAGTTGCTCGATTAAAGGCGGTGCTCCAGCATGGCTACAGTCAAATGACTGAAACAAATAAAAGAGTAAAAGAGAGAGTAAAGAATAAAATACAAAAAAAAAAAAAATCTGTGATATGAATTTATTAGGAGTTAGTGAATGAAAAACTTACCTGAAATATCTTTCACATGTAATTCACCTGGCCTGTCAGCTGGCCTTTCATTGTTACATCTTATACTGGTTTCTCACATTCAAAACTGGTTGTGTATTGTTTGCCCCATTATCTAATCCTATTGATTGTCTTTTGCTTGTCAACTTCTATTAGCTGTTTGTTAATTGTCTATTAGTGTAAAGTTTCCACTGATGGATTACTGGTTGTCTGCCCCTATTTGGTGTTCTCTTGTTGTCTTTTTTTTTTTTTTTCTTTAGTATAGCTTGAAGAATTTAGAGGAGCAGTTCTCATGACTTTTGCAGGCCCTCTGAGACCATTGAGCTTGATATTGATATTTTGTTTAATATGATCAAACCAAATCAAATCAGATATCAGAAAGCAGAACCAAAATCGAAGTCGATCAACATCAATGGAAATTGCAGCTGTGATACCAGTGCCAGTGACAAGTAAGCGAACCATCCGATCGTGGCCGTTGCCAGCGCCGCCCCGACTGGCCTCCGTGCCGGTGGCACGTAAAAAGCACCATCCGTTCGTGGCTGTTGCCAGCCTCGCCTGGCCCCCGTGCCGGTGGCACGTAAAAGCACCATCCGTTCATGGCCATTGCCAGCCTCGCCTGGCCCCCCTGCCGGTGGCACATAAAAGCACCATCCGTTCGTAGCCGTTGCCAGCCTCGCCTGGCCCCCGTGCCGGTGGCATGTGAAAAGCACCATCCGTCTGTGGCCGTTTGCCAGATCCGTCTTGCACCTGTGCGGGTGGCACGTAAAAAGCACTCACTACACTCACGGAGTGGTTGGTGTTAGGAAGGGCATCCATCCGTAGAAACACTGCCAGATCAGACTGGTCCTGATGCAGCATTCTGGCTTCACAGACCCCAGTTGAACCGTCCAACCCATGCTAGCACGGAAAGCGGACGCTAAATGATGATGATGATGATGATGATGCAGATCAACACTTGCAGGAAAGAAATATTGGAATAGCAGGCAGATTAGAGAAAAAGGAGGCACCATACGGAAACAGAGCTTATGGGGTCAGTGGATACCAAACATAGCTATAGAGCAGTGACACTAAAACAGTAGATAATCAGTAGACACCAAGCACAGGTAGACAGCAGTGGACAACAAACAAGAGAGCTAGTGATCATCAAGTAGGGTAATAGTCAATAAGTATATAAAAGGTAGATAGCTGGTGGACACTAAACAAAGGTAGACAGCAGTGAACCAGTGGACAAATACCGTCTACTGCATTTAGTGTCGTGTTCAAAGATATCAGATAATTATTTCTAGTTGCTGTTTAGTTCTAAGTTATGACTCTTTATCTTTTTACTCTTTTTATTTGTTTCAGTCATTTGACTGCGGCCATGCTGGAGCACCACTTTTAAATGAGCAACTCGACCCCGGGACGTATTCTTTTGTAAGCCCAGTACTTATTCTATTGGTCTCTTTTGCCAAACCACTAAGTAACAGGGTCATAAACACACCAGCATTGATTGTCAAGCAATGCTAGGGGTCAAACACAGACACACAAACACACACACGCATATATATATATACATATATATGACGGGATTCTTTCAGTTTCTGTCTACCAAATCCACTCACAAGGCTTTGGTCGGCCTGAGGCTATAGTAGAAGACACTTGCCCAAGGTGCCATGCAGTGGGACTGAACCTGGAACCATGTGGTTGGTAAACAAGCTACTTACCACACAGCCACTCCTGCGCCTATGCTGTATTTTTCAGAAAGAAAAATTACAAATCTTATCACCTTGGCATAGAGGTTCACAATCACATGCCTATAGGCATGACAGAGAAAGAGAGAGAGAGAGAGAGAGAGAGAGAGAGACGACAGACAGACAGACATTGTCTGTAGTGACTTTGCTTTTTGAAGACTGTAGTGTGTGATTTGAGAGATTTTGGTAT
Organism: Octopus sinensis; assembly: GCF_006345805.1. Classification (NCBI taxonomy): domain Eukaryota; kingdom Metazoa; phylum Mollusca; class Cephalopoda; order Octopoda; family Octopodidae; genus Octopus; species Octopus sinensis. The sequence continues at coordinate 22,797,815 of NC_043017.1, read as the reverse complement.
TATTTGTAGCAGTTTGAGCAGGCTCAATCATATTTAGTATTCTGAACCAGCAAACTGGGGATTTATTGGCCATCTCCTTGAACACTTAACACTTCAGATTTCCCTGTCAAATATCCCACTTATTTATTCACATTGATATGAGTTAGTTCATGCATTACTTTGTAGCTTTGAAATTCCAGTGATGTGAGTGTTTATTTTTAGAATAACACTGTAGGGTATGTGTGAAAGGGCAGATCTGGCTAGTATCAGGATAAAACCGGTAGAATATTTTGGCCAGATATGGACAGTTTAAATACTCTTTTACTTGTTTCAGTCATTTGACTGCGGCCATGCTGGAGCACGACCTTTAGTCGAGTAAATCAACCCCAGGACTTATTCTTTGTAAGCCTAGAACTTATTCTATCGGTCTCTTTTGCTGAACTGCTAAGTTACGGGGACATAAACAAATCAGCATTGGTTGTCAAGCGATGTTGGGGGGACAAACACAGACACACAAACACACATACATATATATATATACATATATACGACGGGCTTCTTTCAGTGTCTGTCTACCAAATCCACTCACAAGGCTTTGGTCAGCCCGAGGGACTGAACCTGGAACCGTGTGGTTGGTAAGCAAGCTACTTACCACACAGCCACTCCTGTTAAAAGGTTTAAACTATATTAATTAAAAATTTTATGTCTGCTGAAGGAAGGAAACAAGTGGAATATACTAAATGAAATATCTCAAAATCGTTACAAAATGTTATAAAATAATTTTATAAACTATAATGTTGTTAAACAGAGAAGTGTGTATTGGGAAGTTCCTAAGTTGTGAAGTTCATAATGAGGATGATGATGATAGCCATGTCCGCACCTATGTTAATAATTATTTAGGACATCTTATTTTGATTAGAAATTTTTAGATAATAAATATGTTTACTGTCAATGATCTACAAATGAAAAAAAAATAAAGACTATAGAAATACTGGTGTTAAAAAAAAAAGAAAAAAAACCCCAGAAACTTACAAAAAGATTGTGAAAAACCTTTCTTAGCATATTCTTAAAGAAAATAAAATCAATTATGGAGATCACAGCCACTAATAGAAAAGAATCTAAAAATGAAGTATTTAAGAAAAAATCTAAATTACTTCTATGAAAATAGTATCCTATTAAAAAATATCAAAAACCAGTTTCCAACAATTTAATTTTCAATATATTCCAATTAATAAATCTTTTTTACTATGACACAGAGCCTGATGACGTTCTACTTAGTCTCAGAATATTGTCAGCAGACCGATAAATATGCAGAATATTTCATTTGATCTCTACTTTGGAAGTTAACACTACAAGAAGGTGGAAGTAATGTTAATTACTACAAATTACTTTTGAACTTACTAAACTCTACCGCCATCTTCCACTATTTATCAGTAATGTCATGCTTATATTCTATTGCGGCTGCTGTGTTCTTCTAATAAATATTGCGAATTATTAATGATTTTCTTCTCTTAATTTATACTCATTGTCGTTTCCCTAAATTTGAAATGCTTCTTAATTTTATCATCTCTTTGAGTTGTGTTTGTGTAAAATACTGCAAGTCTTATCTGTCTACTGTTTTTTTTAAATGTAATTAATTATAATTATTATAAACAACTTGATAGCCAATTTGTAAACTGTTTTAGATGATTCAGACAGAATTCTTATAGTTTTTAAAATATTTTTTGTTATTTTTGTCTTATTTTTTTTAACCATTCCTTAGTTGAAGAATATTGTTGCATCTTGGGTGAGTCATTATGCTAATAATAACACACACACAGGTTCAATTCCACTTCTTTATTGTTAGTCAATTGGTTAAATATCTTACCAACTAACTAATTAATCATTTGTTTAATGTGTTACTTAATCAATTTGTTGTTTGTTTGTCTGTCAAAAATCAAAGAATATTTTTTTTATGCTTTTACTGGTCCCAAGCTCTGGGCTATGGTTGTGCGGGGATACTGCCAACAGAATGAAGCTGAGGAACAAACTTTAAGTGTTTTGGTAATGTTCTATTTGAAAATGTCTGTACAATTTCAATATTTTATTCTTATCAGTTGGTATCAATAATATTGAAATTTTCCTGGTTTAATGTTTATCTTTGAAATTAGATTGAATCAAGTTTTTGTATGGATTTCAAAAATACAAGTTTATTGAATTATGCAAACAAATCGTATGGGTGTGGTTGTGTGGTAAGATGTTTGCTTTTCAACCACATGGTACTGGGTTCAGTTCCACTGCATAGTATTTTGAGCATGTGTCTTCTGATATAGCCCACAGTTGGCCAAAGTCTTGAGAATGGATTGAGTTGACAGAAACTTAACACTTTAGTGTTTGCATTATTCTGCCCAAATTAATCCTTTTTTATTCACATTGCCTTGAACTAATTATACATTATCTTGTAGCTATGAGATTTTGATGAGGTAGCTGTTAATTTTTAAAATGATATTGTAGGGTTGGTGTGAGAGACCAGGTCTGGCCAGTTTGAACATAAAACAGGCAGAATACTTTTGGCCGGATATTGCCGGTTTAAATGCTAAAGGGTTAAAGAAGTCTATTGTATATATGTATATATTTGTGTCTGTGTTTGTCCTTCACTACAGCTTGACAACTGGTGTTGGTTTGTTTACAATCCTGCATCTTAGTGGTTAAGCAAAAAGAGACCAATAGAACAGGCTTTAAAAAATAAAAAAAGCACTGGGTTTGATTTGTTCGATTAAACCCTTCAGGGAAGTGCCCCAGCATAGCCACAGTTTATGACTGAAACAAATTAAAGGTAAAAGATAATCATTGCTCTTTTAGTGCTGGTACTTCAAATTCAGTATGAATTGGCCAGGTGTGCAATATGGCCCTAGCAACATTACTCTCAATGTTGTGTCTCAATATCTTGAACTGATCCTGTTAATTCTCTCTTTTCTTTCATGGAGATTTTTTACCTGTAGATAAACATCTTTATTTCAACCAGCAATTCTTATCTGTTCACATGACATATCCATACCAGTGCAGTTGTTTATTATGGCCTAATAACACTTTTGGCTCATAAGTACTCTACATTTCATCTATATTCATGTGACGTATCTAAAGATCACACTTCATTCTCCATCTTTTGTTGATCATTGATGCACATTACCCATGTTTCATTATCATGTATCATCCATGTATCGTCACAACTTCTACACAGGCTTTACAGGGTCAAATTTTTGGAAGAAGAGAACTAACTCATTGCAGGCAAAATATCTCTATACATTTTCCATCCATTTATTCTGGCACGAGTTGTATAGGCCTGTAACACATCATTTCTGTGGCCCAGTTCTAACAATACCAACCTACTTAGGACCTTTGTTGTTCTGCTTTGACTGGTATCTAACACCAACTCTATACCTTTTCTCATCCAGCATACATAATTCATATTATAGTTTTCCATTATATATTGACATGAAGCATGAAATCATTGAGAGTAGAAACAAAAAGTTGTGATGCTCATGGCTTTTTCATAGGAAAAAATGGTAGGAAAAGGTTCCATTTGAAATAAAAGAATAAAATAAAATAATTTCATTTATAATGATTACTTTTTTGCCTTAGATGTGGGAATGAAACTTGCTTAGGGGGTACAGATGCAGATCCAAAACTTACAAACAAGGAGGTCGATTTTTTTCTATCTTAATGTCAAAACGCAGGAGTGGCTGTGTGGTAAGTAGCTTGTTTACCAACCACATGGTTTCGGGTTCAGTCCCACTGCGTGGCACCTTGGGCGAGTGTCTTCTACTATAGCCTCGGGCCGACCAAAGCCTTGTGAGTGGATTTGGTAGACGGAAACTGAAAGAAGCCTGTCGTATATATGTATATATATATATGCGATGTGTGTTTGTGTGTCTGTGTTTGTCCCCTTAGCATTGCTTGACAACCGATGCTGGTGTGTTTATGTCCCCGTTACTTAGCGGTTTGGCAAAAGAGACCAATAGAATAAGTACTGGGCTTACAAAAGAATAAGTCCCGGGGTCGAGTTGCTCGATTAAAGGCGGTGCTCCAGCATGGCCGCAGTCAAATGACTGAAACAAGTAAAAGAGTAAAGAGGAGTAATTATTATTTTTATATTTGTACATCAGTCAATTCAGATAATTACAATAATGTAAAAGTAATGTGTCAAATCAGTCCAAAAATGTTTCTATGTTCCTTCGTTTTGGCAATGAAGATTTTCTGGAGGATGCTCAAAACATTTTCATTGCCCCCTCAAAATTTTAGTGAGTGTGCTTGTACCCGCTTCCACCCCCTGTTCCCGAGCCTATGCTTCCTTACATACAAAGTGCGTTCCAGAAGTTTTGGGACTTTTGCAGGATAGACATTCATTTACTTCAAAGAAGTGCAACAGTGTAATCTCCTTCAAAGTAAGATCCTCTGACTACAGTGGTTTGGCAAAAGAGAGTAACAGAATAAGTACAAGACTTAGGAGAAAAATAAAAAATAAGTATTAAGGTTGATTCATTCAACCAAAAAATGTCTTCAAAGTGGTACCCCAGCACAGCCATAGTCTAATGATTGAAAGAAGAAAAAGATAAAAGATTAGGGTTGATCAACTGAATTCTCCCTTCAAATATGTGACCTTGTACCTGTATTAGGTATAAATATTATGGACCCTATTATAAAACTAGTTTCATGCATTGTGATTGTCAATGACCCAAATAACTATGGTTTTGTGTATCCAAAATTGCTTTCTTCATGCTTTGTGTTTCCTTTTGAAAGGAATATAAATATCCCTTTTTATTTCATGAATTACTTTAACTTTCCCATTACTCTTTCGCAACTGAAAATGTGAATCAATCTTGTCAAGATTTGAAATTACTACCATACAAGTCATTGCATTGCTCATTAATATATATATATATATATATATATATATATGTATATGTATGTTTATATATATATATGTATATGTATGTTTATATATATATATGTATATGTATGTTTATATATATATATGTATGTATGTATGTTTATATATATATATGTATGTATATGTATGTTTATATATATATATATGTATGTATATGTATGTTTATATATATATATGTATGTATGTATGTATATGTATGTATGTATATGTATGTATATATATGTATGTATGTATATGTATGTATATATATATATATGTATGTATATATATATGTATGTATATATATGTATGTATATATATGTATGTATATATATGTATATATATATATATGTATATATGTATATATATATATATACATATATATATATATAATATAGATAGAACTGTGCATGGTGCTGTTGAGTTACAATCTTTCGCATTATCTGTTGAGAAATTTCTTCCTTTCTTGTACATTCATTAATCATTGCACACAATTTTCTCACTGCACAAGATGTTGAATCCGCATAATAGGCAGTTTCACATCTGAAGTTGCAATGCTAACACCACTCGTGTAACAAATTGATCATTCCATCTGAATCAAACCACTCGATGTTGAAATCATAATTCAATTTAATATTTTATATTTACTTTGATTCTCATCCATTTCCTTAATTTTGCTGTTTTCTTTCCTTTTAAAGAAATGAAAGACTGTCCATACTAGACAGAATATTAGTGTAATGTTCTCGTTACATATTTAGATCTGCTGAAGATCTTTGAAGAATATCACAGTTTCCAGTGGTATTTGTTCAGTTCCTCAACAGTGTTTGGTCATGAGATTTTTAATGTTATTGCAGCAAACCTCTTTTGAAAGAAGGAACAGTTAAAATATACTTTCCTTTTAATGGTCTGCATATCATTGCTAAGTAAATTGCTTTACCTTACCCTTTAAAATTGTATCCTAGCTTATCTTTGAATGTACCAAATAGTTTCTCAAACAACGGCAGCATCTCTTGGAAAACATTATTTTTTTTTAATGTTAATTTAGGAGTTTGGAGAGGGTAGTGAGCTATAATATATAGAGATATGAAAGCAATCAGTTATTGATAAAATATGAGAAATAATATATAGATAAGGAAATATATATGGAAATCAAATCACTATCTAAATACTTAATGGCATTTGGTGCTATATCTCAGATTTCTCACATTATTGAGTTTGATTTTCTGCTTATGTTAACAGAACATATTTACTGCTAGTATTAAACACGAATTTGTTACCATATCTCTCTTGAAATACATTATTTTCTTTCAGTTTTTCATTATTTTGAAAATAATGAAGAATATGATAAAATAAATTGGACATTATTCACCTGATATAAGGTGGCAGCTGGCAGAATTGTTAGCACATGGGACAGTATCATTCACTGCATTTTTTGAAGGGGGTCAATAAAATAAGTATCAATTGAGCACTGGGGCCAATGTAATCAACTAGTCCCCCCACCTTCAAATTTCAGGCCTTGTGCCTATAGTAGAATGGGTTTTTAAGCTGATATTTGAAACAATTTAACATGAAATTTTGATGGACGGTTATAATTTTCACACTGAGAGTTGCTGAAGCATGGAACAAACTGCTGGCATCAGTTGTTAGTTGTTGAAGCACTGCATCCTTCAAAACTTCCATGCTTTCTCAGATTCGCCAACACTACACCTGATTTTCTCCCCTCCATACACACACAAGCATGTATCTGACTCATACATTGTTCGCTTTCCAGACATTTGTACATTACTGCATACACTTTATATACACTTTCTGACAAGTTGTGGTGCACCTGAGCGCTGTATACAATGATTTCATTATTTATTATTATTTTAATTTGGATATCTTTAAATCAGGAAGTTTGTACCATAGAACCAAGGGGATTCTTGAGTGGGTTTGTATCACAAGGGTTTAGTGGTTTTACCACATAACAATCTGATGAAATTTATTATAAAATTACCTTTTTGCACTAGTTTCACTAGATGACAGAAATTCTTCTAGACTATGCCAACACTATAGATGTGTGAAATATATGGGTAATACTTTAAATAGGGAACATGAAAATAATAAACCATTTTCGAGTAGATATACTGAAGTACAGTAAAATATCAGTCAGTTCTCCACAATATAGCTATGCCTTTAAATTCAACATATGTTAAGCAGAATTAAGCTTTATTTGATTAACTTCTCAGTCATGTTGATTGATATAAATTGTGGGTTTTCACAGTTTTCTAACAGAGAATAAAACAGATTTATTTCATTAACAAATCTTCAATTGAGCTGAAATGACTGTGAGGGTCTAAAAGACTTCAGTATTAAAAAGACAAGTAAATGCAGTATGAAGGTCAATCCAAATCAACTGTTTATCCTATAGATAAAATGTGTATGGGATTTTCTTAGAGATAAAACAATGAATGAGCTTTGTTGCTTCCATAGATAGGCTTAATTCCTAAAAATGTTTCCTGAAAATTTAGTAGCTATTAGTAACAGATAAATGGACTGAAGTAGTACATTGCTTAGCCATTATCTTACCTATCAGGTTATTTTGCCACAATGGGAAGTTATAAAGCTGATTAATTATGAGTAAAATTGCCCAGAATGGCATAATAGCTTAAAATAATGACTTGTTCATGATATGACGAGTGCTAAATGAGATCTGATTATTACAATAAAAAAAAGTGAAGAAAATAAAGTAAGGAAAAAAATAAAACTTTAAGGGGCTAAACCTGATATAATGACTTTGATCTTCACAGGAAGATTGGAAATGTGAAGTTCAGTGTAGTTGTATGTGAAGAGATATATAGAGATATGAAAGCAATCAGTTATTGATAAAATATGAGAAATAATATATAGATAAGGAAATATATATGGAAATCAAATCACTATCTAAATACTTAATGGCATTTGGTGCTATATCTCAGATTTCTCACATTATTGAGTTTGATTTTCTGCTTATGTTAACAGAACATATTTACTGCTAGTATTAAACACGAATTTGTTACCATATCTCTCTTGAAATACATTATTTTCTTTCAGTTTTTCATTATTTTGAAAATAATGAAGAATATGATAAAATAAATTGGACATTATTCACCTGATATAAGGTGGCAGCTGGCAGAATTGTTAGCACATGGGACATAGCACATCATTCATTGCATTTTTTGCAAGAGGGTCAATAAAATAAGTATCAATTGAGCACTGGGGTCAATGTAATCAACTAGTCCCACCACTTTCAAATTTCAGGCCTTGTGCCTATAGTAGAATGGATTTTTAAGCTGATGTTTGAAACAATTTAACATGAAATATTGATGGACAGTTATAATTTTCATGCTGAGAGTTGCTGAAGCATGGAACAAACTGCCGGCATCAGTTGTTATTTGTCGGAGCACTGCATCCTTCAAAACTTCCATGCTTTCTCAGATTCGCCAACACTACACCTGATTTTCTCTCCTCCATACACACACAAGCATGTATCTGACTCATACATTGTTCGCTTTCCAGACATTTGTACATTACTGCATATACTTTATACGCACTTTCTGACAAGTTGTGGTGCACCTGAGCACTGTATACAATAATTTCATTATTTATTATTATTTTAATTTGGATCACTTTAAATCAGGAAGTTTGTACCATAGAACCAAGGGGATTCTTGAGTGGGTTTGTATCACAAGGGTTTAGTGGTTTTACCACATAACAATCTGATGAAATTTATTATAAAATTACCTTTTTGCACTAGTTTCACTAGATGACAGAAATTCTTCTAGACTATGCCAACACTATAGATGTGTGAAATATATGGGTAATACTTTAAATAGGGAACATGAAAATAATAAACCATTTTCGAGTAGATATACTGAAGTACAGTAAAATATCAGTCAGTTCTCCACAATATAGCTATGCCTTTAAATTCAACATATGTTAAGCAGAATTAAGCTTTATTTGATTAACTTCTCAGTCATGTTGATTGATATAAATTGTGGGTTTTCACAGTTTTCTAACAGAGAATAAAACAGATTTATTTCATTAACAAATCTTCAATTGAGCTGAAATGACTGTGAGGGTCTAAAAAGACTTCAGTATTAAAAAGACAAGTAAATGCAGTATGAAGGTCAATCCAAATCAACTGTTTATCCTATAGATAAAATGTGTATGGGATTTTCTTAGAGATAAAACAATGAATGAGCTTTGTTGCTTTCCATAGATAGGCTTAATTCCTAAAAATGTTTCCTGAAAATTTAGTAGCTATTAGTAACAGATAAATGGACTGAAGTAGTACATTGCTTAGCCATTATCTTACCTATCAGGTTATTTTGCCACAATGGGAAGTTATAAAGCTGATTAATTATGAGTAAAATTGCCCAGAATGGCATAATAGCTTAAAATAATGACTTGTTCATGATATGACGAGTGCTAAATGAGATCTGATTATTACAATAAAAAAAAGTGAAGAAAATAAAGTAAGGAAAAAAATAAAACTTTAAGGGGCTAAACCTGATATAATGACTTTGATCTTCACAGGAAGATTGGAAATGTGAAGTTCAGTGTAGTTGTATGTGAAGTTTTCCTCTTCAAATAAATCAAATATTTCATGCTATTTTTAGTACTTAGTATTCTCATTACACCCACCTGTTTGTACTTTGGTGCTTGTGTGTACGCATGCTCACTTATATTTGTGCAGACATGCATCTTTATATGCATACGAGGGGGGGGGGTGCACTGGAAAGCTCTTGGCCTTGGGTCAAAGAAAATACAGGAGGATCTGTTAATTATGATTTTATGCAACATGTTCCCCTTTCAGATTCACACACTTAGTGCAGCTGTCCTTCAGTTCTTCTAAGCCCTGTAAAAGAACTCAGAAGGTTGGTCCTAAAACCTGTTTAAGGACGAGAAGTTTGTAAGATAGAACCAGGGCCAGTCTCAGACTGGTTAGTAAGAAAAGGGTTAGAGTTAGGGTGCTGAGTTTGAATCCTGTAATAAACAAAATTTGCATTATACTAACAGAGAAATCGATATCTCTGCTGCTTTGTGTAATTGGGATATCACTTCCTCTGGGATAAAGCATGGGCCATTCTGCCTAATGTGCAAAATGATATTCAAATACAACCAATGTACACAAGAATCTATGATAAAATAGCATGATCATATGAAGTTCATTGAATAGTCCTCAATATCTGGAAAGAACCTCAGGCACCTCACCCTGGTTATAACATGATAAAATCTAAAGAAATGAACAAATAACATGTAATCCTAATTGATGGAATATTTTTTTTTTTTATTGAACTGATATTTTTTTATGAGAGCAAAGCTATTTCTAGAATGTGAGGAAAAGCAATATTCAATAACTAACAGATGCTACCAAAGTAGTATTTAATATATTCTTTCTTTTGAAGACTACCACAAAATTTATTCTGAATTCTTACAATGTATATAAATCAGACATATTGGAAATGGATTATTGAAGCTGGACATGTTGATATTGAAAGAAGAAAGAAAAAAATGATGATTCAAGTTTGGTTTCTACATATGCTGTATTACCATTTAAATTGAAATTATTGAAACCTGAGACAGACAAATGTTATGCTGTACACTATAATCGTTGAATGTTCTCAAAATAACATATATCACAAGCACTATTTATTTTCCAGCTTAAATATTGGTATAAGGCCAATAATCTTGCAAGAAAAACAGTCGATTTAATTGACTCTAGCACTTGTATTATTCTATGTTCTATTGACCCAGAGAGAAGATTATGGTGGGATTTGAACTCAGAAAATGGAGTGAAGTAAACAATTGCAGCGTGGAAGGTGTTTGTAAGCCATTTAAGAAACACACAAAAGCCGTTCGATTCACTTCAACATTTAAGTTTAATTTGTCAAAATATTTTCGTCACTTTAAGACCGCGACCTGTTCACTGACAAAAATCCGTGATGCAGCATGGATTTTTGTCAGTGAACAGGTCGCGGATTTTAGCGACGAAAATATTTTGACAAATTAAACTTAAATGTTGAAGTGAATCGAACAGCTTTTGTGTGTTTCTTAAATGGCTTACAAACACCTTCCACGCTGCAATTGTTTTCGTTCCAGCTCACGATCTCAGGTCAAATCACTTGCTATGCGAGTACATCTCCGAAGTGAAGTAAATAAATACTATAAGATATTTTGTATGGCACTTTACTAATTATGCTGGTGGCATGTGAAACATTCGAGCAAGGTCGTCGCCAGTGCTGCTGGACTGGCTCCTGTGCAGGTGGCACGTAAAAAGCACCATTTGGGCATGGCCGTTGCCAGTACCACCAAACTGGCCCTCATGCCGGTGGCACGTAAAAACACCCACTACACTCTTGGAGTGGTTGGCGTTAGGAAGGGCATCCAGCTGTAGAAACTCTGCCAGATCAGATTGGAGTCTGGTTCGCCAGACCTCAGTCAAATCGTCCAACCCATGCTAGCATGGAAAGCGGGCGTTAAATGATGATGATGATGATGTTATTATTGTATCTTTAGTACTGATTTCAAATTTTGGCACAAGGCCAGCAAGTTCAGAAAGGGGGTTAAGCCAATTACATTGACCCCAATATTCTACTGGTACTTATTTTATCGACCCCGAAAGGATAAAGAGACGGTTAAAAACAGACAAAATGCCACAAAGCATTTTGCCTGGCACAGTAACAACTCTGCCAGTCACTGGCATTATTGCTTCTTTAATCTTAACACTAATACTGATGAGGATGATGGCAGATAATTTTCTGTAAAGTGTTTTCTGTTATTTTCAGAGCAAGCTCTATTAACTGGCCCTCAGTCAGCTAGGTTGACAAGGGCTCCAGTTGGTCTAATCAACAGAACAGACTGCTCATAAAATTAATGTGCAAGTGGCTGAGCACTGCACACACACACATACCTATTTCTTTACTACCCACAAGGGGCTAAACACAGAGGGGACAAACAAGAACAGACAACCGGATCAAGTCGATTACATCGGCCCCAGTGTGCAACTGGTACTTAATTTATCGACCCCGAAAGGATGGAAAGGCAAAGTCGACCTTGGCGGAATTTGAACTCAGAACGTAGCGGCAGATGAAATACGGCTAGACTTTGTGTGCAAAAACCACACTGAACAGAATTTCAAAAAAAGTCAGTAGACTACCAGACATAGTACTTTGGCTTGATTTCACCTTCTTGGTCATTCGAAGTTACATATAAAGTCTATATATATAGAGAGATTTTTCTCCAAGACAGAATTCTGCAGGGAATGTTCTTCATATTCTCGTGTCCGGGAATGTGTTAAAAGTCAATGTACATATCTTTATTCTGTTTTAATAGTCACTGTTCTGTGTGTTTCTATAACATTAAATTCAGTTTTCTAAGCCTTAGCACACACATGCAGCATTCTGGTTTGCCAATCCTCAATCAAACCATCCATCCCATGCCAATATGGAAACTGGACGTTAAACGATGATGATGATGATATATATATAGAAATATATATATATATATATATATATATATATAATATATATATATATATATATAATATATATATATATATAAAACAAAAGAGGTAAATGTAGGAAAAGTTGTTGTTGAAAATACACTAAATTTGAAAAACTTGTAATTGTTTTTAAATAAATTTATTTTCATACATACATACCAAACTAGTTTTAACAATATTTTTTGTTTATCAATGGTAAAAATTTAAAATTATGAATTAGAAAAACATGTTTAAAAGATTCAATGTTTACAAGTTTCAATAATATGAAATATCATTTAAATGTTCATAGCATTCAATAATATAAAAGATGTGGATCACCTTGTTTAAATACACAAAATTCAATAGCGTTAGAAGTGATCAATAAGAAATGTGGATCATCAAAGATTTGGTCATACTGAGTCAAAATTCAATAATATCTAATATGATTTAAATGTTCACAACATTCAATGATAGGGAAAACATGGATCATCTTGTTTAAATGTAGAAAATTATATGAATTACTATTCAAAACTATAAAGCCACATGTTTTTTTAAAGTTATTTAGAAATTTAGCTTTGTATTTAAGTGAACCAAAGGGCAATAATATATGGTAAATAAGTATTTTGTGAATACTTTGAAATGTAAACCTTGTACCTTTATTATCACATTACGACATCTGATTCTCCAATTTTTCCTTGCATATCAACACTTCAAAACTGTAAAGCCACTAACACATTTTCAATTCTTTCCAGATTGTTTCAGAAAATATTTGACTCAATCGTATTCTCTGTGATCCAAATTACATTTCCCCTATGCCAAAAACTACAAAGTTTTCCAAAATTGAACAAGGGAAGATTTTTTCACTGAAAGTGGAAGGAATGAATAACTGGAATATTGCTGTGATTTGGTGAAGCAGAATGCCAGTGGTGAACTTTCTGAAAGATCCTGATGGCTACAACAAGGTTCATGCTGGTCAATGTCTCAAGGCTACATCAGAAAGGGATAAAAAGACCGTTGTCAGAAAAAAAAAGTTGCATTAAATTGCAATCAATACAATAAGTCCCTGGCTGAAATAAATATTTTATTCAGTGTTAAGTAGCTTGTTTACCAACTACATGGTTCTGGGTTCAGTCCTGCTGTGTGGCACCTTGGGCAAGTGTCTCCTACTATAGCCTCAGGACAACCAAAGCCTTGGGAGTGGATTTGGTAGGCAGAAACTGAAAGAAGCCTGTCGTGTATATATATATATATATATATATATGTCTGTGTATGTGTGTGTCAGTGTTTGTCTTCCCAACATCGCTTGACAATCAATGCTGGTGTATTTATGACCCTGTAACTTAACAGCTCAACAAAATAGACTGATAGAATAAGTACTAGACATACAAAGAATAAGTCCTGCGGTTGATTTGCACGAGTAAAGGCGGTGTTCCAGCATGGCCACAGTCAAATGACTAAAACAAGTAAAAGAGTAAAAGAGATGTGATCAGTGGGAGGCGGAGATCTTTGAAGCAGTGCCCTACACAACCGTAGTCCGGTGGTGGAACCAGTGAAAGACTAAAAGGAATTGTGTTTTTCGTTCAATCCTTTAAAATCAATACAATCATTTTGTCTTTGATTCTTGTGTGTTGTCATTGACATTCAAATGCACACATAAAGTACAACGTAAAGGAAACAACACTTGCAGCTCAGTGTTACTCCTCCTCTCCCTCCTCCACTTAATATAGAAGAGGAAGTTTGATAAATGTTGAAACAGACGAACTCGCTGACCTTTTTTTTGAATTTTCAACAAACAGAAATTTTACGAGGTAGGGGTTGCGTTTAGGTCACTGGGTACAGTAAAGGAAGAAAATTTACATTTTATTTATTCGTTTTTGTTTACGAATTCCGGAATGACCTCTAAGCGAAAATAATGAAGATAAAATGTAAAACTATCAATCAATCCAAAATTGGCATCGGTTACTATGGCACCACAAATAAATTGTTATAATAGGTAATCTTTATATGGATGTCTTGTTAGAATATTGAATACTATGTTATTAGACTGCCGAACAAAACGCTTAGCGTCATTTCTTCCGACTCAACATTCTGAGTTCAAATTCTGCCGATGTCGACTTGGCCTTTCATCCTTTCGGGGTGAGCATTGGGATCGATATAATCGACTTACATCTCCCCCCCCCCCAAAAAAAAAAACTGCTGGCATCTCATAGAGACACTTCGTGCATAAAAATACACACTTTTAGGCACCAAGCGCCGATATGAAAACACCTCTCAAAGCTAATAACGCAGTATTCGGTGTTATAACAAGATACCTATTTCTTTATTACCCACAAGGGGCTAAACGTAGAGGGGACAAACAAGGACAGACATAGGTATTAAGTCGATTACATCGACCCCAGTGCGTAACTGGTACTTAATTTATCGACCCCGAAAGGATGAAAGGCAAAGTCGACCTCGGCGGAATTTGAACTCAGAACGTAATTGCAGACGAAATACCGCTAAGCATTTTGCCCGGCGTGCTAACGTTTCTTCCAGCTTGCCGCCTTACCGTATATAACAAGACACCCATGCTCAGTTGGATATAAAGATTACCTTTTCGTATTAACACTCCTTCTGTCACTAATAAAATTATGATATCTGAATTTTATTAAACGTTTAAGGACAATAAGATTTTTGCAACCACGAAGAGACTTAACGGGGTTTCACTTTAATTAATGCTCAAGTTTTATATTTCAGAGAAACAGTTATACTGATTGGTTTTAAGGTACACGACGAGGAAATTTGGAGGGAAAGAGTTAGTCAATACCATCAACACCCAGTACTTGATTAGTTTTATTTTATCGATATTCGAGTAATGCAAAGTAAAGTTGGTCTCAGCTGGATTTGAACTCGGAATATATTTTCTCCGACATCCTAACGATCCTGTCATCATCTTCTAACAACAACAACAACATTTATAATAATATTAATCTGCTCTGATTTTGACACAAGGCTAGCAATTTTTTTTCCGGGTAGAATCACCAGAGTAGCTTTCGGTAGGGGTGGTACTTTTGAGTCTGCGGTAGGCAATGTTATTTTGTTTTTTTTTTGTGGGGTCCAGGGGCGGCAAATTGAGGGCCCGCCCCCCGGGCGGCACATACTCTAGCTACGCTAGTGGGTAGAATGTTTGTCGATTATATCAGCCCCAGTATTCATTCCGAAAGGATGAAAGGCTAAGTCGATCTCGGTGGAATTTAAACTCAGAACGTAAAGAGTTGGAAGAAATGCTGCCAAACATTTTGTTCGGCGTGCTAACGATTCTACAAACATGTTGCATCAATATTAATTTGCTAGAAAGCATCGGATGAAAGGGGGACATCACAAGATAGGTTACATAAGATGTGAGTGGGAATATACATGAAATCGGATGTAGGAAAAAACTGAATGAGTTAAAAAATTAAACTACACACAATATTCAAATACACTGATGATACAATCCGACTGATATACGAAGATGTCCAGTTAGGCCCAATAAAGAATCTTCACTGATGTTACAATAAAGAATCCACACTTCTCTCAACATTTTATCTCCAACCTACAAATGCTTATTAAATATTCCATATACTTCTACCATTTTTGCCTAAATAGCACTTGCCTCTTCACTCACCCTCTTGTCTAAGAGAAACTTCAAAAAGTTATTGACGGCCTGATCAAAGAGGAAAGTATGCATTTATCAGGTCCTTTGCTCGCTATTGTCACCAGAGAGGAAAATTTCATGCAAATGAGGACGGCGAGCCGATCTTTACGGTCTTCACGATCTTCACGATGGACGTGGCTGATGGCCAGATCTGTCCTACAGCGCAACATCTTAAAATCGCTCCACGATGTTATCGTGCAATGATTGTGAATAGTTGCGACATGTTAAATCCTCATCAACCAATTCATCTTTCAAAGAATCAAATTGTGGAATTTGATGGAATTGGCGTTTTGAAATGTTAGTCTTAAACACCACCAGTTTCGAAATGAAGGTAGTGATAAATGATTTACAATCAACGAGAGTTTTTCTGCTTCCTTGCAATAACTTATTCAAATCATTTAATTTTTGTGAATATATCACAAAGAAAAAAGATATCGCACCTTGCAGCCATCAGTGAAGCGGATAGTGGAGTATCTTCAAAGAAAAAGATATATAAAACAGTTCAACAAAGCGTAAAACACAGTTTTCTTTCGACAGCCACCACACTTCGGTATAGTATAAGAGTTTAGTATGGTCATCATCATTTCTCTGACAGAATTGACAGAAAATTCGATCAGACAAGCGACTGGAGTTCAATTTGTTCACAGTCTTGGTAACTAACTGTAGCACATCATTCAATCTGCTGTTCATATTTTTTGCCACTAAATGCTGTCGGTGTGCCAAGCAATGAACAGTTAGTATCTGGTTGGAAATGTCACGCTTTAGGAGAGATGAAAAACGTCTTTATCTTCCCATCATCGAAGGGGCCCCATCAGACGCACAGGCAAGAATATTACTAAGTGGGATATTATGTTCAAAAAGGAAAGACTTGAGAATGTGAAAAATAGTTAAACCCTTTGAATCAAGCGACAATTTCTCTGTGAACAGCATTTCTTTATATATGCTTATACATAAGACTTATAAGTGGGGCTCCCATAAAGCGTCGCTCGGATGGACCGCCATCAGTCCACACTACTTGATGGCACATTTCGCAACATCAGCAAAAAAACTCTTATGAGCGCCATTTTTTAGTTTTTGTACTATCTTCTTAGCACACTCATGTTGATTTCCTTTCAGTTGTTCTAATTGAAAGTCAGATCTATGTCACAAATCAAGTTTATTTAATCATGACATTTCGTGTGTTATTAAAAAAAAACCCCAGAAAGGGCAGAAGGCGCTCCGAGTGTTGTTTGTTATCTATGCACCCCCGTCGCTAAGGGTGTACACTAGACTACACTCCCCCCTCAAACTTATTATCCAATGGTGCATCCTCAGATTTACAGTGATACACTTATTTCGAAACTCCATTTTAGCACCATTACAAATTAGTGCCCACCAAGGATATCCTGAAGCACACCCAGACACCAAAATCTGGCGAAGGGCCTGTATCCATGCCTAATGTAATGCGATTTTTCTGTTTGCATAAATAGTGAACGGCTTATGACGCCAAAGAAATAATAATAATAATAATAATAATAATAAAAATAAAAATAATAATAATAATAATAATAATAAAAATAATAATAATAATAATAAAAATAAAAATAATAATAATAATAAAAATAATAATAATAATAATAAAAATAATAAAAATAATAATAATAAAAAATAATAATAATAAAGATAATAATAATAATAATAATAATAATAATAATAAAAAGCCGAATGATAACCTCAGTGTGCAGCTCTCGGACAGACAAACGGCGGTTGTGAAACAGCATTGAGGCATCCACTACTCACACCAATGTTTTGCACCAATGTTCGAAGTTCAAATATCTTAAATATCGATTTTTATTGATTTCTAGCATTGCAGCTCTGCAGATTTCCATGGGAGATATACAACCAATTGAATTGATGTCCGTATATATATATATAAGTATTAATTCTATTGATTCGCGAAAGGGTTGGGGCTGGAAGGTAAAATAGACTCGGCTAGGGTTGAACTCAGAACGCCAAGAAACTCAGTCCAGCGTTCTACTACCTACCATCCGCAGGGATTAATATTATTGACGACATAATCGAGTTAATCTAAATAGTGAATTAGGCGCAGGAGTGGCTGTGTGGTAAGTAGCTTGCTTACCAACCACATGGTTCCGGGTTCAGTCCCACTGCGTGACACCTTGGGCAAGTGTCTTCTACTATAGCCTCAGGCCGACCAAAGCCTCGTGAGTGGATTTGGTAGACGGAAACTGAAAGAAGCCCATCGTATATATATATATATGTGTGTGTGTGTGTGTATGCTTGTGTGTCTGTGTTTGTCCACCCAACATCACTTGACAACTGATACTGGTGTGCTTACGTCCCCGTAACTTAGCGGTTCGGCAAAAGAGACCGATAGAATAAGTACTAGGCTTCCAAAGAATAACTCCTGGGGTCGATTTGCTCGACTAAAGGCGGTGCTCCAGCATGGCCTCAGTCAAATGACTGAAATAAGTAAAAGAGTAATCATTAATTTATTGTATCTTTGCGAAGCAATTAAGACTATAAGAAATTTAAAAATTGGTACATCTCTTCTAACGGGGTAAAAATAATAAAATTTTAAAACAATCTTTTAAAAAATATTAAATTTTCTATTAGAAATATAACAATATCACTTGTAAAAAAAAGGTAATTTCATATTTCTAAAGTTAAGTTAGATTTGGTTGGTGAAATCAATAGGATATAATATATAGAAAGCTGGCTATTAGCACAATTACGGTGAACCTACTTAAGCGGTATAACTAGTGAGTTTGGCAGAAAAGGTTGTGTTTTACAACATTTTTTTACTTCCGTTTCTTTATATTTTGAGTTCATCATAGATCGATATAATCAGCACCCGCTACTAATGCCATTCTTCGCACGCACGCACGCACACATGCAATTATAAACGTCTTCCTCCCCCGCACTCATCCGACTCCGGATAACAGTCGCCAAGTGCGAAAATTGCGTTCATTCAAACAGCGTAAGGAATCTCAATGTGGTTGCTTGTTCTGCTTGAAAATGCAGCGAAATATCCTTCAAATCATGCTCCATCATCTTAAAAATGAAAGAACATAGAATATCGACAACTACTGTCTTGAAAAATGAGATGGTTATAGCTTGAGTGTCTTTGTTCATAGGTATGCTATTTCTTTATTGCCCACAAGGGGCTAAACACAGAGGGCACAAACAAGGACAGACAAATGGATTAAGTCGATTACATTGACCCCAGTGTGTAACTGGTACTTAATTTATCGACTCCCGAAAGGATGAAAGGCAAAGTCGATCTCGGCGGAATTTGAATTCAGAACGTAATTGCTGACGAAATACCTATTTCTTTACTACCCACAAGGGGCTAAACACAGAGGGGACAAACAAGAACAGATAAACGGATTAAGTCGATTACATCGACCTCAGTGTGTAACTGGTACTTAATTTATCGACCCCGAAAGGATGAAAGGCAAAGTCGACCTCGGCGGAATTTGAACTCAGAACGTAATTGCAGACGAAATACCCCTTTGTTTACTACCCACAAGGGGCTAAACACAGAGGGGACAAACAAGGACAGACAGACGGATTAAGTCGATTACATCGACCCCAGTGTGTAACTGGTACTTAATTTATCGACCCCCGAAAGGATGAAAGGTAAAGTCGACCTCGGCGGAATTTGAACTCAGAACGTAGCGGCAGACGAAATATCTATTTCTTTATTACCCACAAGGGGCTAAACACAGAGGGGACAAACAAGGACAGACATAGGTATTAAGTCGATTACATCGACCCCAGTGCATAACTGGTACTTAATTTATCGACCCCGAAAGGATGAAAGGCAAAGTCGATCTCGGCGGAATTTGAACTCAGAACGTAGCGGCAGACGAAATACCGCTAAGCACTTCGCCCGTTTCTGCTAGCTCGCCGCCTCATAGGTATGCTCGGAAGGTGAATCAATAAAAGCCTACTACACGCGATCTATACTAACTGTCTGATGTTTCCCATGAATGTCTAAAACCATGAACTTGGGTTTTACTTTTAACACACGACACGGGCCAGTATAAGACTTGTAGTGGTTGCTTGACTACGTCATTGCGTATGAAAACATGAGTCCATTGATGAATGTCCGATGGAACAAAAGACTTGATTGATTGTGATCTAGTTACCAAAGGAGGTAATTCCATCATGTACTTTTGCAATCGATGAACATAATCTGCTGGATCGAAATTCCGGTTAGTTGCAGTTGTGTTTGTGACCACTGACCAGGTTATGCGAAAGGGGCGCCATAAAGTAGATCCGCCGGTGAAAAACCTAGGTCCTCCTTGACAATTGATCGAAGACACCAACCAAACAATTGGTAATGCTTCTAACCAAACATCTGACTCGTGATAAGCGCGTAGAGCATTTTTCAATTGACGATGAAAACGCTCTGTCATCCCATTAAACATGGGTTGGTACGCAGTGGTACGGATTCGCTGAGTCCCAGCAAGTTCGAAAGTTCAGTAAAGAGATTTGATTCAAATTGTCGACCTGTATCAATAGTTATGATGAAGGGTGTTCTAAAACGTGAAATGCACCCAGTCATAAGAACCTTTGCAATCGTCAGAAATGGAATACTCTTGAAGGGTATGGCTTCAGACCATCTAGAAAAACGATCTATACAGGTCAACAAATATAGATTATCTTGAATTGGTGGCAAGGGATTCACGATATCCATGTGGATATGTTTAAAACGCGCGTCTGGAGTAACAAAAGTGCCTGAAGGTGCCTTAATGTGACGTTGAACTTTAGCTTTCTGGCACGATATGCAAGTGCGCGCCCAATTACGAATGTGTTTTTGCATATAGGGCCGCACAAAACGACTTGAAATTTAATTTCGCTGTTGCCGAAATACCAGGATGAGATGAATTATGAAGAACCGAAAAAATTTTTCGTATATGACTCGTAGGAAAAACCAGCAGAGAGATTACACCAAATAGAAGAATCTGTAAACTGTAGTGGTAGTAGAAGGTGAGTCCAACGATCGAAGATGCAAAAATTCATCATCGTGTTGTTACTTCGACGCAATTTGCTGCAAGTCAATGGAATCTGTAATATGTACACGAGATAAGGCATCAACTGCAAAATTATCTGTGCCCTTGATATACTGCATGAATGTCAACAGTATGGCGCAGGAGTGGCTGTGTGGTAAGTAGCTTGCTTACCAACAACGTGGTTCCGGGTTCAGTCCCACTGCGTGGCACCTTGGGCAAGTGTCTTCTATTATAGCCTCGGGCCGACCAAAGCCTTGTGAGTGGATTTGGTAGACGGAAACTGAAAGAAGCCTGTCGTATATATGTATATGTATGTGTGTTTGTGTCTGTGTTTGTCCCCCCCCCCAACATCGCTTGATAATCAATGCTGGTGTGTTTACATCCCCGTAACTTAGCGGTTCGGCAAAAAGAGACCGATAGAATAAGTACTAGGCTTACAAAGAATAAGTTCTGGGGTCGATGTGCTCGACTAAAGGCGGTGCTCCAGCATGGCCGCAGTCTAATGACTGAAACAAGTAAAAGAGTAAAGAAAGTATATAATGAAATGAAATCTAAATGTCGTGAATCTCGGGGAGAATATTTTTCGACCATACAGCAAAAATCAATGGTAAAAATCGTAAAATGTGGTCCCTCAAGAAAATGCCGGAAATGTTTAATGGCTAAATAAACAACCAAAGGTTCTCTACTGAAGGTACTGTACCTTAATTCTGCAAGGTTGAGGCGTTTAAAACATAAGGAAATTGGTTACCATGCATTAAGAAACTTCGCCAATTCCCACACCTGACGATAAGGGTGCATCTGGAACGGGGTGAGCCAAAAGTGAAACTCTTGATAACTTGTCCTTAATATCCTCAAAAGCTTGTAGTCGAGAAGAATTTAATGATCTAGGTTCATTTTTTTTCTTTCTATTACGTAAAAATTCCGTGAGGGGAAAAATTGTCTCAGTACAATATGGAATAAATCTTTTATAGAAGTTAATCAAATTGAGAAATTCTTGTAACTTTGCTAGAGAAGAAAGAACCGGAGTATAACGAATATCATCAAACTTATCCTGTGGGGAAAACACACACACACACACACACTCACACACACACACACACGCACACACCTAGTTTCCGTAAAAGACACTTGCCTAAGACACCATGCAGTAGGACTGAACTCGGAACCAAGCGACTGGAAAGCAAACTTCTTAGGACACAGCCACGCCTTCGCCTGTTTTATGTATTAACTATTTTCACGAAAACACTTTATAGAAATGTCTATAGACTTCTACATTTAAATATTACAAATGCATCTTTTTCGTTTGTAATTAAGACGAAGAAACGTAAAATATGTAAAA
Organism: Octopus sinensis; assembly: GCF_006345805.1. Lineage (NCBI taxonomy): Eukaryota > Metazoa > Mollusca > Cephalopoda > Octopoda > Octopodidae > Octopus > Octopus sinensis. Next base: position 22,775,387 of record NC_043017.1, on the reverse strand, counting down.
ATCTAAGCAGAATCGAAGACCACCCCCCATTCGACCAAATTTCAGCTTCTGCTCTTTTGAAATTGCAAAAAAAAAGAAGTAAAAATATGAATATTAGATTCACTTCCTGATTCTACCAGCAACAACAACAACAACAACAGAATAATTAAAATTTAAAATCAGTAATAAAACTTGTTTTCGTTAATAATGAATGCAATGATATTTAATTCGTGAAAACTGTTAATTAATTTTACAATATAAAGGAAAGCATCAAAATGAAATAAAAGAATAAAATAACCGTATAAACCGGCAATATGTAAATGAATGTAATATAATGATGATCTCTTCAGTGCTTTTGCTCTATAACAATATTGATTTCCAAGAGCGGTACAAGGCCGAATATTTATGGAGGATGTATAATTGATTAAATCGAATCGGTGTATGACTGGTACTTTCTTTTATCGTTATCGGTGTGACGAAAGGCAAAGTCAAAGGCGGCGAGTTGGCAGAAACGTTAGCACGCAGGGCGAAATGCCTAGAGGTATTTCGTCTACGAGAAGGCGGCGAGCTGGCAGAAACGTTAGCACGTCAGGCGAAATGCTTAGCGGTATTTTGAACCCACAACGTAACGTTACGTTGTGAGTTCAAATTCCGCCGAGGTCGACTTTGCCTTTCATCCTTTCGGGGTCGATAAATTAAGTACCAGTTAAGCACTGGGGTCGATATAATCGACTTAATACCTATGCCTGTCCATGTTTGTCCCCTCTATGTTCAGCCCCTTGTGGGTAATAAAGAAATAGGTATTTTGAACCCACAACGTAACGTTACGTTGTGGGTTCAAATTCCGCCGAGGTCGACTTTGCCTTTCATCCTTTCGGGGTCGATAAATTAAGTACCAGTTCCGCACTGGGGTCGATGTAATCGACTTAATCCGTCTGTCTGTCCTTGTTCGTCCCCTCTAAGTTTAGCCCCTTGTGGGTAATAAAGAAATAGGTATTTCGTCTGCCGTTACGTTCTGAGTTCAAATTCCGCCGAGGTCGACTTTGCCTTTCATCCTTCCGGGGTCGATTAAATAAATACCAGTTACGTACTGGGGTCGATATAATCGACTTAATCCGTCTGTCTGTCCTTGTTCGTCCCCTCTGTGTTTAGCCCCTTGTGGGTAGTAAAGAAATAGGTATTTCGTCTGTAATTACGTTCTGAGTTCAAATTCCGCCGAGGTCGACTTTACCTGTCATCCTTTCGGGGGGTCGATAAATTAAGTACCAGTTGCGCACTGGGGTCGATATAATCAACTTAATCCCTTTGTCTGTCCTTGTTTGTCCCCTCTGTTTAGCCCCTTGTGGGCATAAAGAAATAAGAAAGGCAGTCAACTGAGGCGAGATTTGATCTTGGAATATAAAGGACCTTAATGAAATAACGCAAAGCATTATGTGCGATGCCCTGAAGATTTTGACACTTCATCGCCTGAAGTTATTTTAATATTGGTATTAAGGCCAAGACAGCGAGCTAGCAGAACCATTAACATGCCGGACAAAATGTGTAACGGCGTTTCGTCCGTCTTGAGTTCAAGTTCCACCTAGGTCGATTTTTCTCATCCCTTCAGGGCACCAGTTGAGTACTAGGGTCGGTGTAATCGACTTACCCCTCCCCCGGAACTTGTTGGCCTTGTGCCAAAATTTGAAACCAATATTCGTATTAAGACTAAGGCGGTGAGCTGGCAGAACCGTTAGCATACTGGACAAAAAGCTTTACGTTTTGAGTTCAAATTCCGCCGAGGTCGGATCAATTTCTTTCTTTCTCGTCGTGTCCACAGAGGAATGGCAAAAGGATTGTGGATCGCAAGGAAACGCTCGTTTCTTGGAGTCTTCACGTCACCAATTTGGAGAGAAACGAGGATCGGCCTCAATACTAATAAGTACTAAGTTTATTGATCTTGAAAGAATGAAAAGCAAAGTTGTTTGTAGTCAGTAAAATTGAGCTCAGAGATCCAGGATAGATATGGCGAGGTCTTCTACTCGATGCTATAATAATTTTACTATAATTAGTCACTGTTATGGAAACACTCAGAAAAAAATTTCAAGAGATTTATTAAAGTAAAATACATAGATTTCAAAACCAGGAGATCCGCGTCGTATAGTTTAGAGACAGTTCTGTGCTGTCGTGTAACCGTGAGACTTACTTGAGAGTTTAATATTCATTAGTTAACATTAATAACACACAGTTCAAATTTGATAAGTGATACAACATTAAAATGAATAATAAAGAACGATTTTAAGATACCAATCAATACTTAATACAATTATCACAGTCACCTAACAGATCTATGACGTGACGTTACGTATTTTTTTTAATAGGAAGCTTTTTGGCAAGGTCGTTCGTGACTCGGATTCATTCACATTCTTTGCGCTCTCACTTTAAATTCTACGGCCGTCAATTTGGCCCCAGGCGAAGATGTTTTCCGTTTGGTTGTCATTTTCAATTTATCCAATTTTGTTCCAATTGATTTCAAATTTGGCATATTGGTGTAGTTTTGTATGCTAATTATTGATATGAAATTCGTTTTCGCCATAAGTCAATGAATAAACCGTTAATAGCTTTTAAAATTTGCAAATTTTGGATAATTTTAGCCAATTGAAAGCCACGGACATTTAGGTACCTGTTTCCATAGTAACAAACCAAGCGTCGGAATTCTTGTTTACGAAAAACCACGAGTGTGTTCCAGCTTGAACCCATCTGTTGCTGTTTTTGGATAGTTTACGTTGCATTTTCGATACTCACCTCTTGAATACTTAAAACTACAAAATATGTGTTGTTTACTCGTGATTTTCCTGCGTATTAAATGCTTAAAACACGTGCTATCGCATCACAATGTCGACATCATTTTGTCGTCTTAAGATTGCAGCCATGCACAAAATGACAGCTTTCAAATCCTGTTTTCTGACAAGGTAAAAATGATCAAACTTTAAAACACAGTAACATTTTTAATTAATTTTTCAGGAACAGGTGAATTAGTCCCAAAGATTCAACGTGAAAAATTACATCAATACATCAAATTTGAAGATTTTTCACTTCATTTTAAAATTTCTAAAAGTGCAGGGAAGCAGAAAATATCCGATCATTTCAATTTTGAGTCATGGAACCCGAATAAAAAATTATATATATGTATAAAAAATTACAGCTGTTGTTTTGTACGCGTATTCCGAAAATCACATGAATTTTTTTGAGAAATTAAAAACGAAAAAAAAAAAAAAAATTACAAATCGTTCAAGATTGAAATTTTTGTAATATATAACGCAAGTAGTAAACGATAGTCATTCTAGAAATAGGGGTATTGAAGTAGGGGATGCAGCATGGCTCAGGAAGAACGATTGCAATCACATCAGTTTAGTCGAGCTAGATGCTATGTTGAATCTGGCGCTGGGATGGGGGCAGCACATTATCGAGATTGGAACTGATTCAACTACGGTTTGTGGATGAGTGAGATCTGATTATCTTGCTTGTTGTTTTCTTCGCTAGGTTTTTCTCTCTATTTTTCTATTTCCTTCTTTCTTATTTCTTTTGTATTCTCTGTCTCTCTATCACCGTGATCACCGTGACCGACCAAGCTATCAGATGTTGCTACACATCGCTGGTCACAATGCGCTTCGCATTGTTTTAGCCTTCAAATGACGCCACCCCGCTGGCTAAGCGAGCAGGCCAACAGAAGAAAGAATGAGAGAAAGTCGTGGCGAAAGAGTACAACAGGGATCGCCACCACCCCCTCGTAGAGCTTTAGGTGTTTTCGCTCAATAAACACTCACAACGCCTGGTCTGAGAATCGGAACCGCGATCCTACAACCTATTTCTTTATTACCCACAAGGGGCTAAACACAAAGGGGACAAACAAGGACAGACATAGGTATTAAGTCGATTACATCGACCCCAGTGCGTAACTGGTACTTAATTTATCGACCCCGAAAGGATGAAAGGCAAAGTCGACCTCGGCGGAATTTGAACTCACAACGTAACGCAGACGAAATACCGCTAAGCATTTCGCCCGGCGTGCTAACGTTTCTGCCACTAGGCCATTGCGCCTCCACACACACACACTCACACACATCCCCCACTCTAGCTCTTTCTTTCCGTCTAATCACTCACGTTCTCTTCCCTTATTTCTGTTTGTCTTCAGCTTCTCTTTCTCTTTATCTCCCTTGCTCCTCTTTTTTTTTCTTTTCAAATTCTCTCTTCTCACTCCTCTTTATCTTACTTTCCCTCGCCATTTCGTCTTCCGTTTATTATTTTTCTATTTCTTTCCCCTCCCTTTTCGTTTTCTCTATTTTCACCTCTTTCTTAACCCCCTTAACCCACACGTCGTGACCGCAACTAAAATAATTGCCACTCGATGTAAGTCATGTCTTCACCCAGGTGGGAGAGTCTCTTAAAAAATCCATCATTCACAGATATCATAGAAGTATTAATCGTCTTACCATTTGTTAATTGTTCGTCTGTGACGGCGGTGAATTGTTTAAATTATCTGGGTCACAGGTGGCTAATTTTGATCCAACACGTTCATATCATTGCCGTCTTGAGCTGCTTGTTGTTACTTTGTAATGATAATGAGGTGGTAGTGGTGGAGATGAAGATAGTGTTTGTAACAAGTCGTTTTGATGCTAGCGGCGGAGATCGTTACCGTACTGTTTTCAGTAAGACAATAATTCTTGTTTCTGGCCCGGATCGTACAGACCTATAACTAAAAGCATTCCAGCAGGAATTATCCCATTTAAAAAATTTATTTTTCAGACATAATATTTCAGGGGCTACATTATCCAGTGTGTCCCTATTTTTTGTTTTTGTTATTGAAAAAGACTTTGTTGATGCGATGTGTGAAAGATTTGGCGGCTATTTTTTGCCGCGTAGAGGTTCATAACGGTTCTTGCGGTGGTAATGGTGGAAAGAGAGAAATTTAAAAGGACTATAAGAATGACGTACTCTGTACTGGTTGTGTCCGCAGCTACGTGGTTCCAGGTTCGAGTCCAAAGCGCAACACCTGTCGTGTGCGTGTGTGTGCAGTACAATCTTAAGGCCTGTGTACACTGGGCAGTTGCCCAGGGGCCCCCACGGGTCTAGGGACCTAATTTTGATCCGTTTACGATGTGGCTTGCTGTCAGTAAATAACTACGATAGGGACCAATGTGGGGCCCTCAATACTGCTAAGACGGCTCCGTGTGTGTGTGGATGAATCTAGATCCTTCTGGAATATTTCCCTACAAGAATTATATAAAGGCTTGTTTTTAACCCCAACTTTCAGAATGCATGTTAAGTAACATCCCTAACTGGCGGCTGGAGTGGAAGGCCAATATGCTGCTGTGGGTGCCACTGGACGACAGACTGATGATGATATTGTTCCCGAGCTGGCAGAAACGTTAGCACGCCGGGCGAAATGCGTAGATGTATTTCATCTACCGTTACGTTCTGAATTCAAATTCCGCCGAAGTCGACTTTGCCTTTCATCCTTTCGGGGTCGATAAATCAAGTACCAGTTACGCACTGGGGTCGATGTAATCGACTTAATCCGTTTGTCTGTCCTTGTCTGTCCCCTCTATGTTTAGCCCCTTGTGGGTAATAAAGAAAGAGATAATGTTCCATGCTTTATAATCCATGGTGCTGGCCTTAACATGCTTAAAGTTGGGGTGGTATGACTTCAGGTCATCCTCAATTTGTTTTGCCCTATATCTTCTTTGGTGTGCTGTGCTGGATTTTCCAGTATAAAAGTTTGTGTGGTAGTCTTCTGGTGGTTATCTTGCAGACGTGGCTAAATCAGTGTAGCCTGCGCTGCTTGACTTGGTCTTCAGTGGCATTGTCCTTGGATGTTGCTCAGATTCAGTCGCATAGACAGACACCAAGGATCTGATGAAGACATCGCATTTGAAACACCATATGCTTGTTTGGGTCCTGTTTGAGGATGGACTAGATCTCAGCACTATAAAGGAGGACAGACAAAGCCAGCATATGGAAATGACAGATCTTGGTCCTTGGGGAGATGTTGGGATTCTTCCAGATACACCATCCAAGCGATGTAAATGTAGAAGCCACAGACCTGACTTAGCAGTTGATCTCTGCTGTTCGTGCCATTGTCTTCTGCACAAAACCAGCTACACACACTCTCTTGCCATTTATAATAGTTGTTTTAATGACTTTTTTCTTAGCTTGGAGATGACAAGTTGGCTGAAATCAATCTACCATGTATATTTTCTCCTGTATTGACAAACTAGATATACCTAAAAGATTCAGCTGGAAAAAATTAGAAAATAAAATCTTTTTATAGAAATTGCTTAAAAAAATAATTTCAGTTTTGATATACCAATCTCCAAAGGATTGCCTTTGTATCTTCTATTGACAACATCAGCATTTCTGAAATAGTAGCTGAGGTACACTGCTGCAAGATAGTTATACCTTACAACAAACACTAGAGATAAGCCAGAGGAATATGTTTGATCATTAGATATCGTGTTAGTTTAAACCACATAGGCCTATATAGTTATGAAGTGAATTCTTTAAATTTTGTTCTTCCAGTGGTAACATCCATACACAGACTTGGGAAGAGCAGTGGATGCATGCCCAGAAGAAACTCTGGTAACAGTGCTGAGTGCGAGTTGCTTTATTTATATCATATCTGGGATCTTTTCGGTTTGAACGGCAGTTTTTTTCTAGTGGTGTCATATGAAATTGTCACCCATAATTATGACCCTAGTATCGATCTATTGCATTTCAATCTGTTTTAGGGTTAGTGTTAGAGGGAAGGGTATCTTTTTTTCTTCACAAATGTAAATAAACTTAATCTGTTTCTTAAACGAGGGACATATTCATATGGCACAGAATGTTTTCACCTCAATAGACGGTCATTGATTGGTTGAAATTGCCGAAATGCAAGAAATTAAAGACCAAATATCTTACAAACTATAGAATTTTCTCAATAAAGCCAAGAGAAAAAGATGTTTTATAAACACATTCTACCAGTATACGAAGTTTAAAATTTTTTAGTTACCTAGAAATTATGTTAAAAACTGCCATTCAAACCAAAAAGATCCCGTATCTGTACAAGTTGAAGAAGTGAAATACATTCAGAGACAGTAAAAAAACTGTCTGAGTGTGTATGTTCTATGCATCATTTTCAAATTATATAAATATAATACAGTTTTGTGATTTCACTGTTGGCATTTCCAGTTTCTATTGCAAATAACTTTCACGTTTCGTGTATGACACTAAACTGCAACAGCCTGAAGGGAAGGCCTATATTTGGGGCAGAACAAATATCGCAAAGGACTTTGTTCAAAAGGCACTGAGTGTTTTGCTGTTGTCACACATGTACATTGGTAAAGCATACACACACATGTATATATGTATGCAGGTGTTGCTAAGTTAGTATGCATGTGAAACTGTCAGTGAATGATATAACAACATCATGCTAACATTTAATAGTAATTGTTATTTCAACATATATGAAATATTGAGGTTGGTCATGAAAGTTTCACAACAGATCAACACAATTGAAGGAATAATTTGAAAGTGTTCTTAAATAGTTAATTACAAAAGCATCCAGTTCACACTGTAAAGTAGTTGGCATTTGGAAGGGTATCCAGCAGTAAACATCATACCAAAATTGACCTTGCCTGTGCTGGTGCCATGTAAAAAGCACTCAGCCCACTCTGTGGAGAGGTTGGTGTTAGGAAGGGCATCCAGCCATAAAAAAAACCATGCCAAAACAGACTCAGAAGCATGGTGCCGGGTCCTACCCGGCCAGCTCCTGTCAAATCATCCAGCCCATTCCAGCAGGAAAGGAGGATGTTAACCCTTTCGTTACTGTATTTATTTTGAGATGCTTTGTATTTCTTTCAATTAATTTTAAATATAACAAAGAATTTAGTAAAATAACTTAGTTATCATTAAGCTAATGTTAGGAACATAAATTGTGACTAAGATTTGGTAGAAGATTTTAATTCAAAACTTATGAAAACAAGACATTTGTACTCAGAGCCAGAGCCAGTTTCAGCCGGGTTGGTAACGAAAGGTATATCTATTTTTTTGTGTTTGTGTGTGCATGTATTTCTATTTGTGCATGTAACTATATGTTTGTATACCTACTCAAATATACATACTTGCTTGTAAATTCGTATATATATATATACACGCACACACAAATTCACATAAACATGCACAAATATACATACATGCATATAACCACATATATATACTTACCATACATAAATAGACGTACATGCATTCACAAAATGTACATAAACGTAGGTGATTGAACTGAAAGAAAAAAATTAAAGAAACACAAATTTTTTATCGAAATTACCAAAGAAGTAGTTTCAGTTTTGATATACTCCCTCTGAAGGATCACCAAAGATACACTACAACCAGGTACCTGGTTATTGAAATTTTCACTTTTTTATGACTGACACTTTTTTATGTTAACTCCATTCTCACCATCATAAATGCGGTAACTTGGTGATTAGTTGCAGGAAATCTCTAACCAGGGATACTAAAGTACACCTATTGCAATAGAAAATAAAAGCTAAATTAAAGTATGTGATAGTAAGATGGCGAAGGTAGGTATAAAACGAATTGGCAGCCACCAAGTGTGAGAAGATAACAGATATACAAATGGATATATTCTTATATGGATAACAGATTAATTTGATTATTTATTAAACGGCTGATAGACAACTAGATAAACGGCTAGATGAGAAATTTGATAGATGTACGAATAGATAGAAAATGTATGAACAGCTCGTGAAATAGTGATGAAATTAAGTAACGAATAGATAACGTGCTACAAAGATGGGTAGGTAGACGGCAGAATTTAAGAATAACATCAACTAATCAGATGAGGAATGGACAAATTTTCACACAAGTACACTCATACATACTTGCATATATATGTGTGTGTATGTATATATATATATATATATATGCACACATGCATATATATATATATATATGTGTATATATATATATGTATATATATGTATATATATATATGTATATATATATGTGAGTGTGTATATATATATATGTGTGTGTGTGTGTGTGTATATATATATATATATATATATATCTATGTATAAATATGTATGTATATATATGTATGTATATATATGTATGTATAAATATGTATGTATATATATGTATGTATATATATGTATATATATATATGTGTATATATATATGTGTATATATGTATATATATATGTATATACATATATATATATATATATATATATATATGTGCACACATGCAAATATATGTATGTATGTATATGTAATTTTGTGCGTATATAGATATACTTTGTTTCATGTACCTATAATGGATTATGGCGAGTGGTTTTGGCTAGATTGCAGATATAATGGTTGATCAGTTCTGCATTCTCCATGCTGCTGTGATCAATGAAAATCTTTAGTCTTTGAAGTATTTTGTGAAATTCAATATTACTCAGAAATTTTCAAAATTGAAATCTTGCAGCATGTCTAATTTTTTCTTCCATAAATAGAAATCATTTTTGTTGTTACTATTCTTCATTTTCTCTTCTTACTTTCCACATTATGTCTTGGGTATATCATGAAGCATCAAATCCAAAGACAGCCCAGAGTTACGTGTAATTACGATAAAATTAATTTAACTTCAGGCGTAGCAGTGGCTGTGTGGTAAGTAGCTTGCTTACCAATCACATGGTTCCAGGTTCAGTACTTGATATATCTCTGTGCAATGTTGAAAGAGTAAAAGACCTGTTTCTCTGGGCATGGATTCACTGAAGCTCCGGCATCTGGCGACGGACTTGGTAAACACCCACAAAGTTATCAACCACCTCACCAACAACAACACTGAACACCTTTTTGATCTCCATGTGTCTAACATACGTGGACATGCCTACAAAGTCAGAAAGCAACACAGCTCCCATGACTTTCGGAAACATTTTTTCACGCTCAGAGTTGCTGAAGCATGGAATAAACTGCCTGCGTCAGTTGTTGACTGCCATGACACTGCATCCTTTAAGGCCCTCATGCTTTCCGAAATCTGCCGAAACTACACCTGATTATATATACACTTTAGATGAGTTGTAGTGCACCTGAGCACTGTACACAATTATTATTATTATTATTATTATTATTTTTCCTACCCTGTACTTTCCAAGACATCTCCAGGTGTTCCAATCAGTACCAACTCTGGCATTAAAGTCCCCAAGCAAAGTAATTTTATTAAAACTGACTATATCACATGAACATTCTTCTAAAGCTTCATAAAATCTGAGTTTTGCTTCTTCCCTGCTATCTAGAGTTGGGGCATATGTACTTAGAATTGTCGCATTGCGATCATCTCATAATTTCATGCCATGATTCTCTCTTTAATACTCATTGCATCTATTTATAACATATATATGTATATACGTAAATGTATATATTATATGTATATATGTAAATGTATATGTATGTACATTTGTATATATATGAAAATGTATATGTATATACATTTGTATATATATGAAAATGTATATGTATATACATTTGTATATATATATATATATATATATATGTAAATGTATATGTATGTAAAAGTATATGTATGTACATTTGTATATATATATATGTAAAAGTATCTGTATGTACATTTGTATATATATGTACACACATATATATATATATATATATACATTTGTATATATATATATATAAATGTATATATATATATATATATGTATAGATATATATATGTTTGTGTATACACACACACATATACATGGATATGTATATAAATCTATGTATAGATGTATGTGCGTGTAAATGTATATATGAATGTATGTGTATGTAGGCACACATATATGAATGTATGTATATATACACTTGTGTCTACACACACACGTATATATGAAGAAGAAAATGTAGTATAATTTTTGAATTTTGCATGATTAATATATAATTTCAATGTATAATGAATTCTGATAAAAACAGAGTTGTGAATTTATATTTCTCATTCTACATATTACCTACTAATGAAAATTATAAACTTATTCAGCTATGAATATTTCTTTCATCTCGGCTTGAGTAAGTCTTGATGAACTATATGAATTATAATTCAGGAAATTGAAAATAGCTTCTTAAAACGAATATTGGAAAGAGATAGACATAAGATTTTTTCTTTTTATTCAATCTGTAAATATGATGGACAAAAAAAAAAAAAAAAAACCCAGAAAAAGCAAGATAAATTATGCTAAGAAAACATGCATATTTCAAATGAAATATATTTATATATATATATATACACACATACTTATGTGTATGTATATATGCATATATACATACAGACATATAAATATATTGACAAGCAGAACTGATTTGAATACACACTTAAAAACCATACCTCTGAAAAGCTCTGTGGTTTTGTCTGTTAGTACTTTTAGTTAGAATGAATATTTATGAGGATCTGTCGAGAAGCTTCTCAATCTTTAATATGAAGCAAGAAAAATAAAAGAAGGAAATTAGATTTCAAGGAAATTAACTTTCTATAATGCATATATATATATATATATATATAGTAGAAATATGTTACAAAAAGAAAATATAAAATACACGTGGAAATGTAAGGGTAAAATATGAAAAATCAACGAAAATGCACATTGCAAATAAAAAAAGGGTATTTATGACAGGTAACGACAAATATATACATTTAGATTGACTGAGGTAGTAATAAGAGTCTTAAAAGTCATTATTATGAGATGATTATAAGATGATAATAAAGTAAGAGAACAAAGCGAACCATGGTTTCTGCAAAGCTATTCATCGCTTGAAAAACACCAGCTAATACACAGTGTCAGGTCTAATAGTTCCTGAGAAAAAAGATATATATATATATCATCATCATCATCATTTAACGTCCGTTTTCCGCGCTAGCACGGGTTGGACGGTTTCGACCGGGGTCTGGGGAGCTCGGGACTGCCCCAGGCTCCAGTCTAGTCTGGCAGTGTTTCTACAGCTGGATGCCCTTCCTAACGCCAACCACTCCGCGAGTGTAGTGGGTGTTTTTTACGTGCCACCTGCACAGGTGCCAGAGGGGTCTGGCATCGGCCACGTTCGGATGGTGCTTTTTATGGGGGGGGTGCAGAATATAGGGGAGCACCAGTGGGAGGGATGGTTCAGAGGACAGGTACTAGGCAAGTAGAACGTAGGATACCGAGAGAGGGGTAATGCATGGTGAAATAGTGTATTGAAGAGGGGGCTTCAAATAGTAGACACCTATAATGGTGTGGGGCGTGCAGAAATATAGGGGAGCACCAGTGGGAGGGGTGGTTCAGAGGACAGGTTCTAGGCAAGTAGAACGTAGGATATCGAGAGAGGGGTAATGCATGGTGAAATAGCGTATTGAAGAGGGGGGTTCAAAGAGTAGACACCTATAATGGTGGTTGGGGGGTGTAGAAATATAGGGGAGCACCAGTGGGAGGGGTGGTTCAGAAGGACAAGTTCTAGGCAAGTAGAACGTAGGATATTGAGAGAGAGGTAATGCATGGTGAAATAGCGTATTGAAGAGGGGGGTTCAAAGAGTAGACCACTATAATGGTGGTGGGGGGTGCAGAAATATAGGGGAACACCAGTGGGAGGGGTGGTTCAGAGGACAGGTTCTAGGCAAGTAGAACGTAGGATATCGAGAGAGGGGTAATGCATGGTGAAATAGCGTATTGAAGAGGGGCGTTCAAAGAGTAGACACCTATAATGGTGGTGGGAGAAACGACATCCGGTATAGTTGGAGCAAAATAGAGATATTCGGTATTGGTGGTGGGGGTGGGTAGGGCAGGCGCGCCGCGAAGAATCGGCAGCCAATTTCTATCAGCCCTGTAAGGGAGAATAGATCTTAAATATCTATAACGATAACTAGTGAATTATACAGAATATGCAAAAACGAGGCGAGGCTGAAATAGTAAACAGAGTGGCGTCTAGGGGGATCAGAATAATAATAATAATAATAATAATAAATAGAAATACGGGATGAATTAAAGTTCAAGGATTTCTTATCTTGGGATCACTTCGTTTACGGACAGTCTTGCAAAAGGAATTCGGAATCAAGAATGAGGCAGGTTACTAGCTTAAGTATGCATAGGAGTCCAGACAGACAATGTAAAAAGAGGGGGAGAGAAGGGCGCGAAGAATCGGCAGCCAATTTCTATCAGCCCTGTAAGGGAGAATAGATCTTGAATATCTATAACGATAACTAGTGAATTATACAGAATATGCAAAAACGAGGCGAGGCTGAAATAGTAAACAGAGTGGCGTCTAGGGGATCAGAATAATAATAATTAATAAATAATAATAATAAATAGAAATACGGGATGAATTAAAGTTCAAGGATTTCTTATATATATATATATATATATGTATATATACAAATATATATAAGTGGTACTCCATCTGTTACAACAATGAAGGTTTCAGTTGATCTGGTCACCAAAACAGCCTGCTCATGAAATGAACATGCATGTCGCTGAGTACACACATGCATACACACACATACATATATATCTTTTAATTGTATCTGTAATTTGACCACAGCCATTCTGGGCATTGAAGGGTTTTAGTCAAATGAATTGACCTCAGGACTGATTTTTCTAAGCCTGGTACTTATTTTACCAGTTACTTTTGCCAAACCACTAAGTTACAGTGACATAAGCACATGAACACTGGTTATCAAGCAATGGTGGGGGACAATCACACATGCACACACACACACACACACTCAAGTATATATATAATGGGCATCTTTCAGTCTCCATCTACCAAACTCATTCATAAAGCTTCGGTCAGCCTGAGGCTAGAGTAGAAGACACTTGCCCAAAATGTCATGCAGTGGAACTGAACCCCAAAACATATGGTTGGGAAGCAAACTTCTTACCACACAGCCACGTCTGTGCCTATATGTATCTATAATTATGACTGCAAGAGAAAGAAATTAATTATTGCATTTTGTGGAAAAACCTGATGTATAGATTTTGAAAGCAGTGTTACATTTGGGACTGTGTTATAGAACTGGGCTGAAGAATAAGATATTGCTAAGTAGTGAAAAATCTACCAAGAGATTGTGGTGTGCTAAAAAAATATATTCTGAGCAGAATATTAAATTATGATTAAAAAAAAAAAGCTCAGGCATGGCTGTGTAATTCAGAAGTGGCGAGCTGGCAGAAAGGTTAGCATGCTGGGTGAAATGCTGAGCGGTATTTCGTCTGTGTTACGTTCTGAGTTCAAATTCCGCCAAGTTCAACTTTGCCTTTCATCCTTTTGGCGTCGATTAAATAAGTACCAGTTACACACTGGGGTTGATATAATCGACTTAATCCATTTGTCTGTCCTTGTTTGTCCCCTGTATGTTTAGCCCCTTGTGGGCAACAAGGAATTAAATATCATAAAAATATACAATAATTCCCCTGTTTTGCATCATTTTTGCAACATTGTGTGTGGCCTCTTGTGAGCAATAAAGAAATAAGAAGCTTACTTTGCAACCATATAGTTCTGGTTTCAGTTCCACTGTGTGGTACCTTGGACAAGTGTTTTTCTACTATAGCCCTGGGTTGACCAATGCTTTGAGAATGAATTTGATAGGCAAGAACTGTAAGGACGCTTGTAGGCATTAAATTGTTACAAGGCAGCAAAATACGAGTGCAGCTAAAATTTTTATAATTCTACATCTTAAGGATGAAATATATTCTATGCTTTACTAAACTGAATTTCTAAAATGTACTTTTTATATCTAATTTCTGGACTTGTATTTGAGGTTCTCAACTTACACCTGGGTACCCAAAGTTAACTGGAAGCATCCTCTCTGGGACAAGCCAATTGTATTTTAGGCTTCTTCCACTAGAAGCCACTTGATGCGACCCTCAGTCATCAGTCTGCCAACTGGTGTTGTCCAGTGGGGTTGCACTGCCATGTAGCATGTGTTTGTTTTGTAGTGCTTCTCCCATGTTTGTCGATTTTTGCGATGGCTAAAACAAAGGAGCAACATGATTCTGTGAAATTCTGTGGAAAAAGGCAGCCAAAACAGTTGACTTGCTTCAAAAAGCTTTCAAGGCTGCTGCCATGAGCAAAACACAAGTTTACAAGTGGTTTTCATGCTTTAGTAATGGTCACTTGTTGTTATAGGACCAACCTCATTTAGAGTGACCGTCAATCTCTTGAACGAATGAAAACATCATGAACTGATCTTGGAGGGCCTTCACTGAGCAATTGACAAACTTCTTGATATGAATGGTGTGCCCCGGAGCTCCTGCCAATGAATTTTGAGTGAGGAATGCATATCGTGAGCTGAAAAAACAGTTGGAAATTGTTGCGGACCTTTTTTCAAAGTTCATCACTGGTGATGAAAGATGGTGCTACGGAACTTGCTGTTGTGGAAGAGATGAAGGAAAACACGATGGAGGCACTAAAAGGCATCACTTCACAAGAGTTCCAGCACTGCTTCCAACAGCGGAAAATGCATCTGGACCGATGCATTGTTTCAAATGGAGAATACTTTGAAGGTGATAAAACTGTAAACATATAAAACTGACTAAAAATAATACTGCAAAATTCTGGGTTTTTTTGGGTACCCCCTCATGTTGCTTCTGTTGTGCTTATGACATTGGTGGTAGGTCTCTCTGCTCAATCAGGACTGACCTAGTGCTAAATAACCACTAATCTTTATATATAAAAGTGTAGTTGTGTGTCTGTCTACTACGATTTAGATTCCTAACTACTCCCACATTTTGCGGTGCAGTGTAATCAAAAGCGGGTATCTTATAGTCGTGATTCATATCGAGCCCTTCTAGGTATTAGCGCGCGTCTACGATGAGTCTACGCTTTAAAAAGAAAATTTACCATCATTTTTCCCATTTTTAATGCATTTTTTGCAATTATATAAGGGAAGTAACTCTCTAAAAATGTATTATTAAATCTCAGAACGTAAAAAGCTACAGTAACACCCCCCCCTTGTGGTTAGCCATATTGAGATGGCTATTATACTTTACATCTCTAAAAATGCTTATATAGTTATTTCCCTTACAAACCCGAGCAACGCCGGGCGATGGTGCTAGTGGTTTAATATAATACAATGCTGTCAAAAGCAACAATAATTATGTTTCCAATTTAATAGAGTAAGTGATAAACTCAATAGAAGTTATGCTAGTATCCTTGAGTTCCTTTATTTGATTGATTGCTAAAGAATGGAAAATAAAGTTGGTGTGATTTTAATTTAGAAGTATGAGTCATTGAATAAGGTACTAAAGAGTTGAGATTAGTTCATTGTAATATATTATTTATGCTATTTCTATTGCTTTTACATAAATTTAACAATAATTGATAAAAGTAATGAACTCATTTATTTCTTTTTAGACAAGAGGCCAGTCTTTTGTACAGTATCACTAGGATCTATATTTTTATGGGTCTATACCAGTGTTTCTCAACTGTTTTTTTTTTTTTACTTAAGGACCCCTTTGATTACTATTTCACTCTGGTTGACCCCCATCACCACTAGAAGTTTAAAAACCAATCCTATATATACTTCTTTTGAAGTTCCTATTTTGTTTAGCAGAGGTAGGTTGAACTATGTAAAACATTAGAGAAATTGAGCTATTTCTTGCAATAAAAACATCTAAAGCAAAACGTTTCCATGGACTTTTAATGCACTACTATGGATCCCTGGATCCCCAAAATCTTATATGGACCCCGGTTGAGAACCACTGGCCTATACAAATAAACAATATCCAGTGATGAAGCTCCAGCTTGGGAGATAAGGAGTTAGTCCTTTGTCATCACTACTGTTAGGGCCTCTCTGATCCTATCAAGGGTCCCAGTTATGAGTCAAAAATTCATAGAAGTAACATTTTGTACAGACAGGAAAGTAATATTTTGAATGCGGTATGGTTGTGAAACAGTAGAAAGATTGAGTATTTTACCCTTATATGATGGAAAAAGTCGTCAACAGACAGCCATGGGATTTGAACCTGCACCTCCCAGATACCAGCTGAGTACTACACCAATTAAGCTAAACTTCCCACTGACAGCTAGTATCTGGAAGGTACAGGTTCGAGTCCTGTGGCTATCTGCTGACAACTTTTTCCTTCATATAAAGGTAAAATATCCAGTCTTTCTGCTGTTTTCATGGCTATCCTGCATTTGAAATGTTACTTTCTTGTCTGTACAATATGAAACACATTCGACACTCTTTTACTTGTTTCAGTCATTTGACTGCAGCCATGCTGGAGCACCACCTTTAGTTGAGGAAATTGACCCAAGGACTTATTCTTTGTAAGCCTAGTACTTATTCTATCAGTCTCTTTTGCCGAACCGCTAAGCTACGGAGCTGTAAACACACCACCATCGATTGTCAAGCGATGTTGGGGGGACAAACACAGACACGCAAACATATACACGCACATACATATATATATATATATACACGCATATATACGACGGGCTTCTTTCAGTTTTCGTCTACCAAATCCACTCACAAGGCTTTGATCAGCCTGAGGCTATAGTAGAAGACACTTGCCCAAGGTGCCACGCAGTGGGACTGAACCCAGAACCACGTGGTTGGTAAGCAAGCTACTTACCACACAGCCACTCCTAAACAGAAACAAAAAAAATGTTTGTTTACATATGTTGTTGCATTTCATAGAAGTAGATTTTCTGTGGCCAGATGCTCTTCATGTCCCCAACCCTCACCTGTTTCCAAGAGAAGTAATATTTTCCCATGGCTGGACATGTTTTCATGGAAGATTGGAAATGGACATCACTTGTATGAAGGTGACACTCATTCACAACCTTTTTGATCTTCAGATCTCACAGCCCTGATCTTATAACCTCTAAGTATTAATTACTTTTGCATATTCTCTCAACATTGTGGGTCATGAGGACACTTCTAACAGTAATAAAGCTAGTTACAAAGAGATTTTTATCTGTCCAACACCTTCCTTAACCCTATAGTGTTCGCATTATTCTACCAAAATTAATGCTTTTTCATCCACTTTGTTTTGAACTAGTTATGCATTATCTTGTAGTTTTGAGATTTTGATGAGGTAGCTGTTAATTTTTAAAACGATATTGTTGGGTTGGTGTGAGAGACCAGATCGGGCCAGTTTGAACACAAAACAGGCAGAATACCTTTGGCCGGATATGGCCAGTTTAAATGCTAAAGAGTTAAAGTTCAGTACAAATAAAGTTAGAAGCCTCATCTAAGGATACTACTCAAGATATACAATATATTGAGAAACTGTCGGCTGCAGCATCCATTGTATTCTGTACATTAACAATAGTTGTTCAGACACAAGTAAGCATTTCGAGTGATGTGCTTGATCATAGTAATAAAACTGTTCCGGGGTAGACTGACATTGCTGCAAATCCTTTTCACTCGATGCACCTGATTTTTCCTTCAGTTTCGTTATGTTCTATGAATTCAGATATTACTTAAGCTACATACGAATACTTTTCAATACATTTAGTTATTGGTGCCATTTATTCATTTCCTTTGAAATTTCACATCAATAGTTTCATGGTTCTGTGCAAGATATTCTTCTCTCACTCCTTCAAATGCATATATTCTTGCTCTCTCTCTCTCTTTCTTTCTCTCTCTCTCTCTCTCTCTCTCTCTATTTCTTTGTATTTTTCTCTTTGTCTCCGTTTATTTCTCTTTGATTTTCTCTCCTTTTCTGTCTCTGCTTTTTACTTCTTGTTTCTCTCTCTCTCTCTACTTCTCTCTTTCTCCTTCTACTTCTCTTTATTCCTACTTTTCTCTCTCTTTACACTTATTTATTTCTCTCTCTACTCTTCCCTGCTTCTCTCTCTGTCCACTCTTCTTTACTTCTCTCTCTCTTTACTCTTCTCTACTTCTCTCTCTTTCTCTTTCTCTCTCCTTTCCTCTATTTCCCTCTCTCTACTCTTCTTTACTTCTCTTTCTCTACTCCCCTCTCTCTCTCTACTCTTCTCTCTATCTACTCTTCTCCACTTCTCTCTCTCTCTGTGTCTCTGTCTGTCTGTCTGTCTCCTCTACCTCTCTCTCCTGTTTGTCTCTCTCTCTCTCCTGTCTCTCTCTCTCTCCTGTCTGTCTGTCTCTCTCTCTCCTGTCTCTCTCTCTCTCTCTCCTGTCTCTCTCTCTCTCTCCTGTCTCTTTCTCTCTCCTGTCTCTGTCTCTCTCTCCTTTCTCTCCCTCTCTCTCTCTCCTGTCTCTTTCCTGTCTCTTTCTCTCTCCTGTCTCTCTCTCTCCTTTCTCTCTCTCTCTCTTCTTTCTACCTTAATTCTCTAAAAAATTTTACTGGTTTAAAATTTATTGTTTTGTTAAATGTAATGGTTTTCCACAGTAAAATATTCAGAAAGTTTTCTAAATGTTCACAGCATTCCTTTGTTGCCATTTTAATGCTAACAAATAGAGTAGCAGGTACGGGAGACACACGCAATTAAATTTGATTGATTTCAATTAACCAACCATGTTTTATTAAATATTTTATGATTTATTTTGTATTCCTCTACACGATATCTTTTATACACTTTTATCTACATCAACTCTGCTGGTGTTCATTGGATGTTTCAAGCTTAAAATGCTCTCACTCCACCCCTACATCTCTCTCTCTTTTTCTCTCGTAGTCTCTCTCTCTTTTTCTCTCGTAGTCTCTCTCTCTCTCTCTTTCTCTCCTAGTCTCTCTCTCTTTCTCCCCTAGTTTCTCTCTCTTTATCTCTTTCTCTCCTAGTTTCTCTCCCTCTTTCTCTCCTAGTCTCTCTCTCTTTCTCTACTAGTCTCTCTCTCTCGCTTTCTCTCCTAGTCTCTCTCTCTTTTTCTCTCCTAGCTTCTCTCTCTTTTTTCTCCTAGTCTCTCTTTCTCTCTTTCTCTCCTAGTCTCTCTCTCTTTCTCTTCTAGTCTCTCTCTCTCTCTCTCTCCTAGTCTCTCTCTCTTTTTCTCTCCTAGTCTCTCTCCCTCTTTCTTTCCTAGTTTCTCTCTCTTTTTCTCTCCTAGTCTCTCTCTTTCTCTCCTAGTCTCTCTCTTTCTCTCCTAGTTTCTCTCTCTTTTTCTTTTCTAGTCTCCTTCTCTCTCTCTCTCTGCTTAATGGGTATTTTACTTTTGTTACTGGGTGGAGTTATAATATTCACTTTGTGTTAATTTCCCCCTTAAATCCCATCACATCTCACAATGTCTATAAAACTTCAGCGTCTCTGCTTTCATCTGTGTTCACGAAAATTTTGTTTGGTCCATAAAATAAATTGAACAAATAGTTATTGTTGATTGGGGAGACTTTCTTTTTTACTCAACTATTCTATTTCGTCCATCTGTATCCCAGCGTAGCCTCAGCATCCGGCCAAAACCGATAAAAGGAATATATCTAATTCTGTTACTCCCATGAGTAACATACACAAAGTGATGGTTGTAATGAATCAAAAACAAAAGGAAAAAATCAAAACAAAGCAACTCCTTTATGATATCACTTGTAACTGTTGTGTTGCTCCAGATTTAATTTCAATTTATGTCTCCTGTATTTTTCTGTCTGTCTGTCTCTCTAATTTTATCTGACTGTATTTGTTTCAAGAATTCTACTTTTCTCTACCTACCAGTATATAATCTCATTCATTTACTTAATGATTTTGCTGTTTCTATTTTGGCAAGTATGCTGAAGTTTATACTTTGCTGATGAGGTCACAATAAAGCAGAAACAAATCTATTCTCATTACCCATGCTTATTGAAATAACCAAGATAATGCTAGATGCTGATTAATATCATTTTCTCCTCACCTTAGAGTTGATAATTTTGGTATGAGGAACATCTCTGCACTCACGGAGTGGTTGGCGTTAGGAAGGGCATCCAGCCGTAGAAACATTGCCAGATCAGACTGGGCCTGGTGCAGCCTTCTGGCTTCCCAGACCCCAGTTGAACCGTGCAACCCATGCTAGCATGGAAAGCGGATGCTAAACGATGATGATGATGATGAACAGCGTCAGCATTTTCATACTACCTGCATTAATTATGTTTGCACAAATTTAATGACAGAATTCTAGTTTAAGTACCCCATATAACTCCTCATAACATTTTTATTTTTTGGAATTTTCAGAAAAAATAAAAAAAGTTATATAGGTGCAGGAGTGGCTGTGTGGTAAGTAGCTTGCTAACCAACCACATGATTCCGGGTTCAGTCCCACTGCGTGGCACCTTGGACAAGTGTCTTCTACTATAGTCTCGGACCGACCAAAGCCTTGTGAGTGGATTTGGTAGAGGGGAAACTGAAAGAAGCCCGTCGTATATATGTATATATATATATATATGCATGTGTGTGTTTGTGTGTCTGTGTTTGTCCCCCTAACATTGCTTGACAACCGATGCTGGTGTGTTTACGTCTCCGTCACCTAGCGGTTCGGCAAAAGAGACCGATAGAATAAGTACTGGGCTTACAAAGAATAAGTCCCGGGGTCGATTTGCTCGACTAAAGGCGGTGCTCCAGCATGGTTGTAGTCAAGTAAAAGAGTAAAAGAGTAGGGGTTATTATGGGGTGCTTAACCCTTTAGCATTCAGATTATTCTGTCAAATGTAATGCTTATTTATTCACGTCGCTTTGAACTAATGATGTATTATCTCATAGTTCTGAGATTTTAACGAGGTGGTTACATGCATGACAATGTAGGGAAAGTGTTAGAAACTGGATCTGGCAGCTTTAAACATAAAACGGAATAACTGGGCCGAATATGGCTGGTTTAAATGCTAAACAGTTAAACCACAATTCCACCACTTTATTTATATTTGACTGTCTTTTTTCTCTTTGTTTACCTTTCTCCTTGTCTTTTTGTCAATATGTCTCGCTATCTTAGTATCTGCCTGCTTGTTTATATTGTTTTTTTTTAAATATATTTTTGACCTGTTTTTGTATATATTTTCTTTTTAATATATGTTTGTCTGTCTCTGCCCCCCCTCCCTCAACTCACCTGGCTATTTGTTTCCTTGTCTGTCAGTTAATATCTTCCAGTATTTATCACAGCCCTAAATAAGAGCTTACAGTTATTTGTAAATTGTAAAGAGATTGTAAAGGCAATACGCCAACTGGAAACCTCTATTGACAAAAAATCAGCTAATCCCCCACCCTTGCATGTTATAAATATGTTCTAACTGCTCTAATCTCTTAAGTTGTTAATTTAATCTATTGTCTGGCTGTCATATTTGGAATTAACAGACTTCTGATGTTCATACCCACACAAGGAAGATACACTCAAACATACAGAGTTAAGAAGATAGTGTGTATATATATATATATATATCATCATCATCATCATCATCGTTTAACGTCCGTTCTCCATGCTAGCATGGGTTGGACGGTTTGACCGGGGATCTGGGAAGCCAGATAAGGCTGCACTAGGCTCCAGTCTTATCTGGCAATGTTTCTACAGCTGGATGCCCTTCATAACGCCAACCACTCCGTGAGTGTAGTGGGTGCTTTTTACGTGCCACCTGCACAGGTGCCAGGCGAGGCTAGCAACGGCCACGGTCGGATTGGTGTATTTTACGTGCCACCGGCACGGAAGCCAGTCGAGGCGGACTGGCCTATATATATTTAATTTGTCAAAATATTTTCGTTGCTTTTAGACCGCGACCTGTTCACTGACAAAATTCCGTGCTGCATACATCCAGCATGGAATTTTGTTTTATATATGTATATATATATATATATATATAAAAAAATATATATATATACATATATATAACGGGAAGCTTTATGAAAATAGACAAAAGACGAAGGCAGGTGGAAAACAAACAAACAATTGTATTAGTATGGCGCTCAGGAAATATAAATAAAACAAGTCTTTAACGTTTCGAGCCTACGCTCTTCAACAGAAAGATACACAGAGAGAAAAAAAACACAGAAAGAAGGAGAGAAAAAAAATGCGTGCAGTAACTAACGAATCAACATGGCGATCTGATTTCGGCCAGAAGTCAAAGATCAAACATGAGACGTGAGAGCGAAATGTATATAATGTGCAGCAGTGGCACTGTGGTTAGAAACTTGCTTCCCAACCACATGGCTACTGTGTGGCACCTTGGGCAAATGTCTTCTGCTATAGCCTTGGGCTGACCAAAGCCTTGTGAGTGGATTTGGTAAATGGAAACTGAAAGAAGCCTGTTTTATATATATATATAATATATATATATATATATATATATATATATATATATATATATATGTATGTATGTATATATGCATGTATGTCTGTATGTATTTTTGTGTCTATGTTTGTATCCCACCATCACTTGACAACCAACGTTGGTGTGTTTATGTCCCTGTCATAAACACATAGCAGTTCGGCAAAAGAGACTAATAGAATAAACACGAAACTTACAAAGAATAAGTCCTGGAGTAGATTTGTTTGACTAAAGGCAGTACTCCAGCATGGCTGCAATCCCATGACTGAAACAAATAAAAGAATATATATATATATATATATATATACATATATATATATATATATATATAAAAGAACAAATGGATAATGTGTCACTTCACTACAGCTGTTTCCAATGAATTTTTAAATGATTAATGGAGACATTATATCATTACAAAAAAAAAACTTTTCCATCAGGTGAATACATGAACCGCAACATTCAAAAATAATGCATGTTTCTTGATTTGCCTCACGACTATTGATATACTGACTGGCTCCTGTCAGTGGCACGTAAAAAGCACTATCTGAACGTGATCGATGCCAGGCTTGCCTGACTGGCTCCTGTGCTGGTGGAATGTAAAAAGCACCCACTACATACGTCCCCATAACGAAGCAGTTCAGCAAAAGATACTGATAGAATAAATACTAGACTTAAAAAAATAAGACCTGGAGGGGATTTGTTCAATTTTTTTAAATAAGCTATTTTTGATAAATTGCTAAAATATATGTGATGAATTGTCAAACGTAAAAAGCACCCACTACACTCTCGGAGTGGTTGGCGTTAGGAAGGGCCACCAGCTGTAGAAACTCTGCCAGATCAAAATTGGAGCCTGGTGCAGCCATCTGGCTCGCCAGCCCTCAGTCAAAATCGTCCAACCCATGCTAGCATGAAAAGCGGACGTTAAACGATGATGATGATGATGATGATGATTGCTTTGAACATTATAAACATTATTTCCTCATTGCATTAACCTTCAATCTTTCAAACACTTGATTATTCAAACCAATTTTTCTCCGTCTGTTGGTCTTAACTGAGAGAACATATGTAGGTCACGGGTAATGTCTATCCCTTCATTTCTTTTCTCTATCTCTCTCACACACATACACACAAAGTTTACAGTTGGATGTTATTTGAACTCAAGTTTATATTTGTAAATTTTGATATATTTCCAGTTTCCTCACATTTTTTTATTTTCCATTGCCTTTAAAAGTAATTCTAAATTAGATTCCAGTATTGATCAGTGCTTTGTTCAGCCAATGATCTGCATATTAAATCATTGGAAGTAACATGTATGTTGTATTCTCTTTGAGTAAGGCTTCCCTGGTTATTTCCTTCTTAATAACAGTTTAAAACAGCTATTTATATTTTTGTATAGATTCAAAAAACCTGTTATTTTTCTAAAGTATAGGAAGAAAGGAAAGTAAAATATTTAAAAAAAAAAAAGAAAAGGAATTATTTTCATAACTTTAAGAAAGGAAAGTAATATATTACAAAACAAAATTTATTTTCATTGCTTTAAAATTCCTTTTTATTAAATACATTTTCAGTTATTTTTAAACCATTTTTATTACAATAGCAACAAAAGTAAGAAAAAAAAAAAAAAGAGAAAAAATGGTTTGAATTTCCTCTTTTCATGCTTGGTCTGGTAAAACTGCCAAACATTTCCTGAAAAACTTTTTTCTAATTCTTCAAAAAAGACAATAAAATTTCAGTAAAATTAATGATAGAATAATTCTAGAATTAGTTTTTGATAATGTTCAAGTATTTCTCTTCAAATCTATTGAAATTATGCTTCAGCTACCTTTTTTTTTCTTCTCTCATTTTTTCTTTTTAATAAATTGTTTTCTAAACATAAATGCCAAGCCCTGGAAGATTTCATTCCAAATAATGATGTTCACACTGAAATGTGCTGATTTTTCAACAGTATTAGAACACATTAGAATATTTATTAGAATATTCATTCAATTTAGTATTTGTTCCAAATGACCCTTTAACTTTTCATATTTCTGGCTGGTCTTCAATACTTTCCCCCCTTTTTTTGGTTGTGCTATTTCTATTGGTCATATCTGAAAAAGATACAAATAACTATATATATTTATTTATTTATTTATTCATTTTCTTGTGCAAGTTTTAAAATGTTTCATAGAATTTTAGGTATTTTATTATTATTTCAAAGAATAACTGAGAGGCATTTTAATTTAAAAGAATTTTTCAAATAGTTTTTTTCTTTTCTAAATATATACAATATTTTTACAGTCGGAAATTTACTTGCTGATAAGTTTTTTGAGAAATTATACTATCAAATACAGAAGGTGTTATGCTTTTTAAAACCTCACCTTACCTCCCTATTACGGTTAATGAAAATATAAAAGAGAAGAGAATATTTATATTCAACTTTTGTTTTGGAGATACTCTTTCATATATATATATATATATATATATATATACATTTAAATATTTGTTGTGCACGATTTTTTATGTGAAGTCGTGTGTTGAAACAGATATTGTTATATTTCGGAATGATCATATTGCCAGTTTAGCCAATAAAAACACACGCACTATATATTTGGTGTTATTTTGCTTCAGTGTTATTTATTTTTTACATTAATCTTAATCTTATTTCGCCGAAAGAACTCTGGCTGAAATAAGATTAAGATTAATGTAAAAACTAAATAACACTGAAGCAAAATAACACCAAATATATAGTGCGTGTGTTTTTATTGGCTAAACTGGCAATATGACCATTCCGAAATATAACAATAAATATATATATATATATATATATATAGAGAGAGAGAGAGAGATGGAGTTTCCCCTGTTGTGTTGTAGAAATGCTGTGTTCCTGGAGATCTTGTCATAATGCAAAGTTCTGTAACATAAAGCATATTTTCTTATTGACTTGCTTGTTGTATGGGGTGGGGGATTGAGCATGGAATCAAAGGGAAGATGTATTTTGTATACCTGCAAGAATTCAAGGAGAACAATGTGGAGAAAGTGTGTGTGTGTGCATACACACACACACACACACACACATTTTATGGACTCTCCCGTCATTAGATGATGTATGAGGGTTCAACACTTTCTTACCGAACAACCTCAAAGAGGATTTGTTTTATGGTGATCAAATGTTTGTGTACACATAAGCTCACTTCCTCCATCAGATCGACATAGTCTTGATCCAGTCCTGTTTACATGAAATTACACTGGTACCTAAAATAATTAGAAAAAATTATGGTATAAGCTACCACTTCCACTTGCTTGTCAGTAATGGCCAAGTTTATTTTTCTTTTTCTCTTTTCTCTTTTTCTTGTTTCAGTCATTTGACTGCGGCCATGCTGGAGCACCGCCGTTAGTCGAGCTAATCGACCCCGGGACTTATTCTTTGTAAGCCCAGTACTTATTCTATCGGTCTCTTTTGCCGAACCACTAAGTGACGGGGACTTAAACACACCAGCATCGGTTGTCAAGCAATGCTAGGGGTACAAACACAGACACACAAACACATACACATATATATATATATAATATATATATATATACGACAGGCTTCTTTCAGTTTCCATCTACCAAATTCCCTCACAAGGCATTGGTCGGCCCGGGGCTATAGTAGAAGACACTTGCCCAAGATGCCACGCAGTGGGACTGAACCCGGAACCATGTGGTTGGTTAGCAAGCTACTTACCACACAGCCACTCCTACACATAAGCTCACTTCCTCCATCAGATCGACATAGTCTTGTTCCAGCCCTGTTTACACGAAATTACAATGGTACCTAAAATAATTAGCAAAAAATATGGTATAAGCTACCACTTCCACTTGCTTGTCAGTAACGGCCAAGTTTATTTACTATTTTTTGTTTTTTTGTTTTTCATTGTGCAAGCAGGGTTGTGTGGTTGAGAAGCTTGCTTTCCAACCATGTAGTTTCAGGTTCAGTCTTACTGAGTGGTGCCTTAGGTAAGTGTCTTCTACAGCCCTAGGCTGACCAGGGCCTTCTGAGTGGATTCAATAGATAGCAGCTGAAGTATACATACATACATACACGCTTGTGTGTGTGTGTTTGTATGTGTGTGTGTGTGTTTGTTTGTTTGTATGTGTGTGTGTGTGTGTGTTTGTTTGTATGTGTATGTATGTGTGTGTGTTGTGTGTGTGTGTGTGTGTGTGTGTCTCAGTTACAAGTGATGATTGTTAATGGGCATCATCACCATCATACAGACAATGATGTTCATTTCCAGTCTTCCATGGAAAGTATGTCTGGTTATAAGAAATATTCTGTTGCTTGGAAACAGGTGAGGGTTGGCAACAGGAAGGGTATCCAGCTGTAGAAAACCTGCCTCAACAAAAGTATCATCTGACTCATGCAAGCATGGAAAAGTGGGACGATTATCTATCTGTCTGTCTATCTGTCTGTATAAATTAAAGATGATGATGTGTGTGCATGTGTGTCTTAATTAAAAATGATGATGTGTGTTTGTGTGTGTGTATGTGTAAATTAAAAGATGACGGCAACAGTAATAGACATGTGTGTGTGTGTGTGTGTGTGTGTGCATGTATGTATGTATGTATGCATGTAAATTAAAAGATGATGATGTATGTGTGTGTATGTATAAATTAAAAGATGATGATGATGATGATGATGTGTGTGTATGTGTGTAAATTAAAAGATGATGACGACAATATACATGTGTGTGTGTATGTGTGTGTGTGTGTATATATATATATATATATATATATATTATATATATATATATATACGACAGGCTTCTTTCAGTTTCCATCTACCAAATTCCCTCACAAGGCATTGGTCGGCCCGGGGCTATAGTAGAAGACACTTGCCCAAGATGCCACGCAGTGGGACTGAACCCGGAACCATGTGGTTGGTTAGCAAGCTACTTACCACACAGCCACTCCTACACATAAGCTCACTTCCTCCATCAGATCGACATAGTCTTGTTCCAGCCCTGTTTACACGAAATTACAATGGTACCTAAAATAATTAGCAAAAAATATGGTATAAGCTACCACTTCCACTTGCTTGTCAGTAACGGCCAAGTTTATTTACTATTTTTTGTTTTTTTGTTTTTCATTGTGCAAGCAGGGTTGTGTGGTTGAGAAGCTTGCTTTCCAACCATGTAGTTTCAGGTTCAGTCTTACTGAGTGGTGCCTTAGGTAAGTGTCTTCTACAGCCCTAGGCTGACCAGGGCCTTCTGAGTGGATTCAATAGATAGCAGCTGAAGTATACATACATACATACACGCTTGTGTGTGTGTGTTTGTATGTGTGTGTGTGTGTTTGTTTGTTTGTATGTGTGTGTGTGTGTGTGTTTGTTTGTATGTGTATGTATGTGTGTGTGTTTGTGTGTGTGTGTGTGTGTGTGTGTCTCAGTTACAAGTGATGATTGTTAATGGGCATCATCACCATCATACAGACAATGATGTTCATTTCCAGTCTTCCATGGAAAGTATGTCTGGTTATAAGAAATATTCTGTTGCTTGGAAACAGGTGAGGGTTGGCAACAGGAAGGGTATCCAGCTGTAGAAAACCTGCCTCAACAAAAGTATCATCTGACTCATGCAAGCATGGAAAAGTGGGACGATTATCTATCTGTCTGTCTATCTGTCTGTATAAATTAAAGATGATGATGTGTGTGCATGTGTGTCTTAATTAAAAATGATGATGTGTGTTTGTGTGTGTGTATGTGTAAATTAAAAGATGACGGCAACAGTAATAGACATGTGTGTGTGTGTGTGTGTGTGTGTGCATGTATGTATGTATGTATGCATGTAAATTAAAAGATGATGATGTATGTGTGTGTATGTATAAATTAAAAGATGATGATGATGATGATGATGTGTGTGTATGTGTGTAAATTAAAAGATGATGACGACAATATACATGTGTGTGTGTATGTGTGTAAATTAAAAGATGATGACGACAATATACATGTGTGTGTGTTGTGTGTGTGTGTGTGTATATATATATATATATATATAATATATATATATATATATGCATGCGAATGTATGTAAATTAAAGATAAACATTTATTTAGCCAATTTGATATTTTAGACGGTTATTTTCTGCAATATTCAATATTCAATATTTTAAATAAGTTTCATATTTTCATTTCGTAATACGAACGACATTAAAAGAAAAAATTGTCTTCTTGTTTTATTACTTTCTTTCGATTAGGAAGATTTCCTCGCAGGTGATTTAACAAAATATATTGACATTAGTGACACAGTGTTGACTTGGTTGTTGCATTTGGATAATTGTATCTTAGTGAGAACATTCCATTCAAACCAATAATAATAATAATAACAAAAACAAAAAAGAAAGTTCTGGTACAGTTATCAATTTATGGTTTTGAATCTCTCTCACTTTATTTATTTTGGCAGCAGTTGTAAAAGCTCTCAATTTGTTTTTCATTTCTACAAATCCAAGATTACTTGCGTGTCTTTTCCAATTACAGTTGAAATGTTTCAGATATTGGTATAGTTTAGTTTTGTCTAAAGAAAGTACTTTTTCCTTGTGTGTATGAACTTGCTAAGTTGTACACATACACACACACATGCGCGCGCACACACACTGTCTCTCACTCTCTCTCCCCACTTTTTTAACACACACACACACACGCACATACACATGCATACACACTGTCTCTCTCTCTCTCTTCCCTTCTTTTCTCTTTTCTCCTCCTCACTTTTTTAACACACACACACACACACATGCATACACACTGTCTCTCTCTCTCTCTCCCCTTCTCTTCCCTTCTCTCCTCCCCACTTTTTTAACACACACACACACACACAGTTATTAAAAAGAAGAATTCGACTTAATCATCTGGGAGCAGGACTATGCTGGTCACCACCCCACAAGCATAGCAATGCACTGGGGCTCCTACATACACAGCCACAGCCTACATCAAATTAACATTGCACTCCTAAGCTCATGGGGTCCCCATCCCCCGGGGGCAGCTCTCCTGTGTACTTATCCCTTAAAATGGCACTACCTGTGATTATTCTGCTCGGTGAGCTTGCAGAATCGTTAGCACGCCGGACGAAATGCATAACCGTATTTCATCTGCCGTTACGTTCTGAGTTCAAATTCCACCGAGGTCGACTTTGCCTTTTATCCTTTCGGGGTCGATAAATTAAATACCAGTTATGCAATAGGGTCAATGTAATCGACTTAATCCCTTTGTCTGTCCCCTCTATGTTTCGCCCCTTGTGAGTAGTAAAGAAATAGGTATTTCGTCTGCCGCTACGTTCTGAGTTCAAATTCCGCTGAGGTCGACTTTGCCTTTCATCCTTTCGGGGTCGATAAATTAAGTACCAATTAAGCACTGGGGTCGATGTAATCGACTTAATCCCTTTGTCTGTCTTTGTTTGTCCTCTCTATGTTTAGCCTCTTGTGTGTAGTAAAGAAATAGGTATTTCGTCTGCCGTTACGTTCTGAGTTCAAATTCCGCCGAGGTCGACTTTGCCTTTCATCCTTTTGGGGTCGATAAATTAAGTACCAGTTATGCACTGGGGTCAATGTAATCGACTTAATCCCTTTGTCTGTCCCTGTTTGTCCTCTCTATGTTTAGCCCCTTGCAGGCAATAAAGAAATATGTACCTGTTGTGGATTGTTTACAATACTTTTGAGATGCCCCTTTCTTTTGGTTTCTGGAGTCACAGTTTTACATACATACACAATTTTCTTGAGATAGTATGGAACTTACAGACCTTTATTGCTGCCAGCAAATTTTCACGATCCTCATCAGCTGCCTTCCTATCTTAGGAGATACCATTTTTAGCATCCAACCACTTTCAAGTATGTCGGTTATTATTACATCTATTCTTTTATGCAAGAGTGGGTATCAGGTTCGTGGAGGTGTTAAACCTGTTCACAAACCGGTGTTTGTATTTATAAGCTTAATGCCAGCAATAATAATAATAATAATAATAATAATAATGATGATAATAATAATAATAATGATAATAATAATGATAATAATAATAATGATGATAATAATAATGATAATGATAATAATAATAATGATAATAATAATGATAATAATAAAAATAATGATAATTATTATTTTTATTATTACATACTGTTGTTGTTTGCGGTATAATCTTACTACCAAGTAATGAACTGGATATATCCCATATTTATTTTTTTTCATTTAGTTTTCATTGCTTTGTCTTTGATGTACCAAGCAAGAGTTTTTAAATAACAAGAGTTCACGGATGGTAGCCTCAAATGTTTGTTTCCTTGCGAAAGAAATAGATCAAAAGGGAGCTGATGTTGCAAATACATATCTGACTTCTTTAGCTCATAAAATGTTAAAAACAAACAAACGACCATTGAATATAATAAATACTTTTAATGCCATGCTTGATTGATTTGGTTAGAACAGCAAATAAAACCAATCTAGTGAACAATTTTTTTTTTTTTATTATTATTATTATTATTCAAAGGAAGTTATGATATAATACTGACAGTTACATTTGTAGAATTATGGTTTTGGCATTAGTAAATGACCTGAAGATTTCTATATAAACTGAATATCTGTTGAAATTACTTATAGATTCTTTACATATGTGTTTTATGGTGTATATATACGTGTATGCATGTGTGTGTGTGTATGTGGGTTTGTGCTATGGTGTATATGTGTATGTATTATGTTGTATATGTGTGTTATGGTGTGTGTGTTATGATGTATATGTGTGTTATGATGTATATGTGTATTATGGTGTGTGTGTTATGATATATATGTGTGTTATGGTGTGTGTGTTATGATGTATATGTGTGTTATGGTGTGTGTGTTATGATGTATATGTGTGTTATGGTGTGTGTATTATGATGTATATGTGTGTTATGGTGTGTGTGTTATGATGTATATGTGTGTTATGGTGTGTGTATTATGATGTATATGTGTGTTATGGTGTGTGTGTTATGATGTATATGTGTGTTATGGTGTGTGTGTTATGATGTATATGTGGTTATGATGTATATGTGTGTGTTATGGTGTTGTATTATGATGTATATGTGTGTTATGTATATGTGTGTTATGGTGTGTGTATTATGATGTATATGTGTGTTATGGTGTGTGTATTATGATGTATATGTGTGTTATGGTGTGTGTATTATGATGTATATGTGTGTTATGATGAATATGTGTGTTATGGTGTGTGTTATGTTGCATGTGTGTATGTGTTATGGTGTGTGTGTACGTATGCTGATATACATACTGAATAATGTATGTGGACAATGTGTTGTTTTGATACCAAAATAACAGATTTTTATGTAGTTTCAAGCTCTGATGCTTAGGGAGTTGCACATTACATCACTTAGTTCTGTAAACTAGTTTACTATTTGATGCATCACTGATGGTTTCGGTGACATTTTTGTGAAATTGTTACTTGGACTATAGCTGAGCAGTAATTTGTTTCTCCGGTGTTACTGACTGTTGAATTTAGCAGCAACTAAGCTACTTAAAGACTAAACGGAAAAGGAAATATTGTTGACCATATATACAAGAGAAGTAGCAGTCACTGAACGGATGGATTGTTTCTCCTTTCGACAAAGAATTGTGACTTTATGGTGTATTGGTGGAGCACTCTGACTCGAAGGGGTGAAGGCATGTGGTTTAGGGGTTAGGATATTCAGTTCAAGATCATAAGATTGTGAGTTCGATTCCTGGTGGTGCATCATGTCCTTGGGCAAGACACTTTATTCCACTTTGCTTCAGTCAACTCAGCTGGCGAAAATTAGTTGTACCTGTAATTCAAAGGGGCCAGCCTTGTCATATTCTGTATCACATTGAATCTCTCTGAGAACTACATTAAGGTGTATGCACGTGTCTGTGGAGTGCTCAGCCACTTGCATGTTAATTCCATGAGCTGGCTGTTCCTTCAATCAGATCAACTGAAATCCTTGTTATCATAACCGTGGCTGTGTGGTAAGTAGCTTGCTTACCAACCACATGGTTCCGGGTTCAGTCCCATTGTGTGGCATCTTGGGCAAGTGTCTTCTGCTATAGCCCCAGGCTGTCCAATGCTTTGTGAGTGGATTTGGTAGATGGAAACTGAAAGAAGCCTGTCGTATATATGTATATATATATATGTATGTGTGTGTGTTTGTGTGTCTGTGTTTGTCCACCTAGCATTGCTTGACAACCGATGCTGGTGTGTTTACGTCCCCGTCACCTAGCGGTTTGGCAAAAGAGACCGATAGAATAAGCACTAGGCTTACAAAGAATAAGTCCCAGGGTCGATTTGCTCGACTAAAGGCGGTGCTCCAGCATGGCCGCAGTCAAATGACTGAAACAAGTAAAAGAGTAAAGAGAATAACCAACAGAGCGTCAATTGTGGGAAGGGCAAGAGAATTAACTCTTCCAATCCAGCTACCATGTTCTACTATTACAGCTGCTTTGAATCGAGGATGACTTGGAAGAATGTACCATGCTTATTTTAAAATTGTTTTCTGTGCTAGTGTAGTTCTGCACAGGCATAGGTACCCTCTCTACCTTCAGCTGTGAACCCTCGACTCTGGTGGAATAATCAGCAAGGGTCAGCTGCTAGGAGAGAGGGCTGCACAAGCACCACACTGTTATTTATTTCAGCTGAGTGGATTAGAAATAAGCCCTATGCTCAAAAACACAACTCACTACCTTTTCCAGGAATTGAACCCACAACTTCATGCCTACAGAAGCACCACATATTAGAGCAGGAAAAGAAAAGAAAAAAAAAACTCTCTATTTTATCTTTTACATGTTTCAGTCACTGGACTCTGGCCATGCTGGAGCACCTCCTCAAAGAGCTTAGTTGACACTGATACTTATTTTTAAGTTTAGTTATCAGTCTATCATTGGTTTTTGCTGAACCACTAAGTTACAGGGATATAAATAAATCAACTCTGATTGTCAAGCAGTGACCACAACACACACACACAGGCACATGCACACAGTCACAAACACATGTACACACACACACACAAGCACATGCACACTGTCACAAACACATGCACACACACACACACAAGCACATGCACACTGTCACAAACACATGTACACACACACACACAGGCACATGCACACTGTCACAAACACATGCACACACACACACACAAGCACATGCACACTGTCACAAACACATGCACACACACACACACAGGCACATGCACACTGTCACAAACACATGCACACACACAGGCACACGCACACGCAATGCACACATGTACACACACATGCAGACACATGTGCACACATGCACACACACACCCACACACACACGGGAACATGTACACACAGAATGCCAGATACATGATGTGTGAATAACAGATGGGAGAGTCACAGCCGGAAAGCTTTTAGTCACAGATCTGCTCAGCCAGGGCTGACCTGTGGGCTGAATAGCAACAACTTAATTAACATGTCATTAATCGCAAATATTAATTATATGCTGCTCTATAAAAGAGCCTAGAGTGTGTTGGACTTCATTGTCTGTTTAGATTCCTAATTATTGGTATTGTCTTAACCCTTTAGCATTTAAACCTGCCAAATCCGGCCAAAATATTTTACCTGTTTTAAACCAGCCAGATCAAGCCTCTCACACCTACCCTTCAATACTCTCTCTTTTTACTCTTTTACTTGTTTCAGTCATTTGACTGCGGCCATGCTGGAGCACCGCCTTTAGTCGAGCAAATCGACCCCAGGACTTATTCTTTGTAAGCCCAGTACTTATTTTATCGGTCTCTTTTGCCGAACCGCTAAGTGACCATTCTAAAAATACACAGTCACATCATCAAAATTCTGAACCTACAAGATGATGCATGATTAATTCAATGTGAATGAAAAGCGTTACATTTGATAGAATAATCTGAATTCTAAATGGCTACTGTTCGAGATGTTGTAGTTATTGAATTATAAAATGATAACCCAGAGTTTGATATGATAATATCATTAGAGTTTGATATGATAATATCATTAGAAAATGATTGAACTGTTTATAAGAAGTTACATCTTATGCAGAAATTTTCTGTCAGTTGATTCTCTAGTTTTCTTACTAGAAACTAAAGTATTGCAGGCATATTGATCCAAATGTCAAAGAAAGTGTCAAGTTGTTCTTTGAATTAAACAAATAATACCATTCTCACTACTTCATCATCATCATCACCCTCGTCATTTAACATCCATTTTCATGTTGGCTTGGGTTGGATGGTTTGACCATAGCTGGTAAGACCAGGGGTTGCACCAGACTCTATTCTCTGTTCTGGCATGGTTTCTACAGCTGGATGCCCTCCCTAATGCCAATCACTCCATAGAGTGTACAGGGTGCTTTTAACGTGGCCCAAAATTCTTCATATTTGATTGATTCCACTAATTTTTTTGCAGTCAAAAATTATTTACAGCTACATGTAATTTCCTGAAGATATACTTTAGAGCATTAAATGATGTGGAGGGATTTGCTATTCTTTCATATAATTTGGACTAATTTTATACTTTTAAGTTATCAATTTGATTGGCTTCATACTTTATTGATAATAATAATAATATAATAATGAAATTATTGTATACAGTGCTCAGGTGCACCACAACTTGTCAGAAAGTGTGGATAAAGTATATGCAGTAATGTACAAATGTCTGGAAAGCGAACAGTGTATGAATCAGACATATGCTTGTGTGTGTATGGAGGGGAGAAAATCAGGTGTAGTGTTGGTGGGATACTTAAGTTTAAAAAATATGGCAAATACTTTTACTGTAGAACCTTTCCAGCACCAAAATATCAGCTATTATTGAAGTTGTGATAGTCTTATTGGTACCCAATTAATAATTGGGTACTATGTTGGTTTCGACAATCGTTTTCATATTTTCTGGTCAATACTTCTTCAATCAAAAGTCAAATTTAGATTATGCAAATGTTCAATTCTATAATTTATTTATCTTTTATCCTTCAACTTGTTTCAGTCTTTAGACTGTGACAATGCTGGGGCACCACATTGAAATTTTTTTTAGCTGAATTAATTGACCTCAATAGGTGTAGGAGTGGCTGTGTGGTAAGTAGCTTGCTTATGAACCATATAGTTCTGGGTTCAGTCCCACCTTGGGCGAGTGTCTTCTACTATAGCCTCAGGCCGACCAAAGCCTTGTGAATGGATTTGGTAGACGGAAACTGAAAGAAGCCTGCCGTCTATATATATATGCATGTATGTATACGTTTGTGTGTGTCTGTGTTTGTCCCCCCATCTTCGCTTGACAACTGATGCTGGTGTGTTACATCCCTGTAACTTAGTGGTTTGACAAAAGAGACCGATAGAATAAGTACTAGGCTTATAAAAAATAAGTCCTGGGATCGATTTGCTCGACTAAAGGCGGTGCTCCAGCATGGCCACAGTCAAATGACTGAAACAAGTAAAAAAAGAAAAAAAAAGTTATTTTTTAAAAATCCTAGAACTTATTCTATCAGTGTCTTTTGCCAAATTGCTAAGTTATGGGGATGTAAACACAACCACACCAGTTGTCAAGTGGGGGTGGGGGACAAATGCTGACACAAATACATACAGATATACATATCAGAGGTGACTCCAGGTCATCAGCATCACTCGGGTTCATCACAAATTTCATCAATCCGGTTCATCACAGATTTCGCATAAGACACATTCCAGCTCAAAAAAATTTCATGTTTTCCCACTATATTTCTAGCCACAAATGGCTTAATTTTTATCTCTAGCACTATGCTTTTCTCCATTTCTAAGTTAAGAGTAAAAATAAAGCAACCCTGCAAAACACAGCTGATCTTTAAACACAGACGCACAGAATAACAGCAATCAAATAACGACAGCAGAGTGCACAACAAACATCTTGACAAGAGATACCTATTTCTTTATTACCCACAAGGGGCTAAACATAGAAGAGACAAACATGGACAGACATAGGTATTAAGTCGATTATATCGACCCCAGTGCTTAACTGGTACTTAATTCATCGACCCCGAAAGGATGAAAGGCAAAGTCGACCTCGGCGGAATTTGAACTCACAACGTAACGGCAGCCGAAATACCGCTAAGCATTTCGCCCGACGTGACAAGAGATACCAGTTAGTTTTTTTGCACCTACCAGGCTTGTTCGTATTAGCCCCAGTTGCTGGATAATTTTTCGTTCCTTTAAGAATATTGGAACTGAATCAGAACTATGTGGCTTGGAACCAAACTTCTTACCACACAGCCAAGTGTGTGCTTTTTTATTGAATTTATGATATTTGTTTTATTATTTCCAAGGAAATGTCCACACTGGTATATGATATTTCTTTTTAATATCAACAGGCGCAGGAGTGGCTGTGTGGTAAGTAGCTTGCTAACCAGCCACATGGTTTCAGTCTCACTGCGTGGCATCTTAGGCAAGTGTCTTCTGCTATAGCCCCGGGCCAACCAATGCCTTGTGAGTGGATTTGGTAGACGGAAACTGAAAGAAGCCTGTCGTATATATGTATACATATATATATATGTATGTGTGTGTGTTTGTGTGTCTGTGTTTGTCCCCCTAGCATTGCTTGACAACCGATGCTGGTGTGTTTACGTCCCCATCACTTAGCGGTTCGGCAAAAAGAGACCAATAGAATAAGTACTGGGTTTATAAAGAATAAGTCCTGGGGTCGATTTGCTCGACTAAAGGCGGTGCTCCAGCATGGCCGCAGTCAAATGATTGAAACAAGCAAAAGAAAATAAAAAGAAAGTTAATTAAAAATATCAACATTCACTTAATGATTGACTCTGCGATGTTTGCTCTTTGCTTCATCATCTCATTAACTTTAATTAATATATGCTTTCTATGATTCATGTATTACTAATCAATGATGATAATCTTGTTAATAGATGGTAGAGTGAGCTTATTACTACCAGTAATTAGTCTCAATTGCTGATCGTTAATGGTTATGAAATAGCTAATTGAATAATGTATCTGTGTATGATCTCATTAGTTTTATCTATATCAAGATTAGATTGCCAAGACTTCTGAAGAAAGTTAGTTATGGTACACAAATATGATCTCCATTTAAGATTAACTTTGTGAATCTCATATTTTATCATTAGATTTCATCATCCTCATCACTATATCATAATTTAATGTCCATTTTCCATACTGGCCCTGAGTCCAACTGTTTGGCTAGAGCTCGCAAACGGGGTAGCCTCACCAGGTTACAGACATGTGTTTTGGCTTGGTTTCTATGACTGGGTGCTCTTCCTAACAGCAACCGCTATAGAGTGTACTGGATGTTTTTTAAGTGGCACCAATACAGGTGCTTTTTACATGGCTAGATTTCAATTTTATTTTTTCTTCTGATAAAAAAAAAATCTTTTTTCTATTATTATGGAATTTCAAAAAGATTATCTAAAGGATTTGAATATAGCTGAAGATAAAAACAACAAATTAATCAATGATAACAAAAAAAAACAAAAACGATCGAGTTTTTGTTATTTTGATAAAATTTTTAAAGAAATACAAGAAGCCAAGACAGCATTTATTATAAGAATGTAAATTTGCATTTATGCAAGTTTTATTTTTTCAAGTTAACCTTTTTGCATGAATTACTAGGGCAACTATCTTACATTCATGGTTACTCTTTTCATTAGAAATCGGTCAACAGCGATTGGGATGTCATGTTTGGATGTCATAAACTTAACATCAGTTAGAGCTAATGAAGGGGTGGAAGCTAGAATGCGACCATACAGGGATACCCCCTTGAAGAGTTTTTAGTTGAATGATTCGACCCCCTCAGGACATTTTAAAGCCTGGTACTTATTGTATCTGTCCCTCTTGCCAGACTGCTAAGTTATGGGAACATAATCACACACACACGCACGCATGCACACACACACAGAGACATATATGCACAACAGGCTTCTTTCAGTTTCTGTCTACCAAATTCACTCACAAGATTTTGGTAGCAGTGGAACTGAATCCAGAACCATGTTGCTGGGAAGAAAGCTTCTTACTACACAACCACATCTCTCTCTCTACACACACACACACACATACACACACACACACACACATACACATACATATATGGACGATGGGCTTCTAGCAGTTTTTGTCTACCAAATTCACTCACAAGATTTTGGTAGCAGTGGGACTGAACCCAGAACCATGTGGTTGGGAAGAAAGCTTCTTACCACACCTACACACACGCACATATACACACGTTAAAAAAATCTTTAGTTTTAATTGCAATGACTACGACCTCAGCTGGCATATTAAACATGTTTAAGAACTGAAAACAAATTAACACTGATATATATTCTATTACCTCAGTGAGCGCTATCTTCCACCATTTAAATATCACTACAATTTTTACCTATCTCTTTTACGTTTGTTTTCCTAAAAAACACTTCTATTTTCCCTTCAAAGATAATTATACAGTATTCATAATATAATCCTTTCCTGCTGCAGGCTATTAGGACAGTGATTATTATTCCTGTATTTTATAAAATCTTGTGCTATACGTTTACTCTTTTACTCTTTTTAGTCATTTGACAGCTGCCATGCTGGAGCACCGCCTTTAGTCGAGCACATCGACCCCAGGATTTATTCTTTGTAAGCCTAGTACTTATTCTATCAGTCACTTTTGCCGAACCGCTAAGTTACGGGGATGTAAACACACCAGCATCAGTTATCATGCGATATTGGGGGGACAAACACAGACACACAAACGTATACACACATACATACATACATACATACATACATACATATATATATATAGACGGCGGGCTTCTTTCAGTTTCCACCTACCAAATCCACTCACAAGGCTTTTGGTCGGCCCGAGGCTA
Organism: Octopus sinensis; assembly: GCF_006345805.1. Taxonomy (NCBI): domain Eukaryota; kingdom Metazoa; phylum Mollusca; class Cephalopoda; order Octopoda; family Octopodidae; genus Octopus; species Octopus sinensis. The sequence goes on along the minus strand of NC_043017.1, from coordinate 22,735,408 downwards.
TAGTAGAAGACACTTGCAGTGGGACTGAACCCGGAACCATGTGGTTGGAACCACTCCTGCGCCTGTTTAGTTCATTATTTGCTATTATTCTTTGCTTATAGAGTTTTAACTTCTGTTTCTTGTCTTTAACGATTTTTACATAATTTACTTAGTTCTGGTTTCACCGAATGACATCATTTATTTTAAAACTGGACTTATTCTGTAACACTTTTAATGCAAGGGAAGTAACTAGTTTTAAAGCCGTCTAAGGGAAGTAACTATACGTTAAAGTGTAATTCCACATCCGTTCACGTAAAATTCCTACACTAATTTAGATAAATATATGTAGACAGAAATATTGATGATTAAATCAAAGAAAAGCAGAAAAGTTTAAAGCTAAACAGTTGTATCTAGAAAATAGATTTGTTAGTCTAAAGCGGTCTTCCACAACAATTTTTTAAAGGAAGATATAAAAAAACAGAAATACATTGCAAAATATTCTCTTTACTCTTTTACTTGTTTCAGTCATTTGATTGCGGCCATGCTGGAGCACCGCCTTTAGTCGTGCAAATCGACCCCAGGACTTATTCTTTGGAAGCCCAGTACTTATTCTATCGGTCTCTTTTGCCGAACCGCTAGTTTACGGGGACGTAAACACTCCAGCATTAATTGTCTAGCGATGTGTGTGTGTGTGTGTGGGGGGGGGGCAAACACAGACACACAAATACACACAAAAATACATACATATATACGACGGGCTTCTTTCAGTTTCCATCTACCAAATCCACTCACAAGGCTTTGGTCGGCTCAAGACTAAAGTAGAAGACACTTGCCAAGGTGCCATGCAGTGGGACTGAACCCGGAACCATGTGGTTGGTAAGCCAGCTACTTACCACACAGCCACTCGTTAGAAAATATAGAACTACTGTAATAGTTTTTGTTTAAATATTATTTAAGAAATTAAAAATAATGAAGACTATTTCTTCCAGAAAATAACTCTTAAAAGAAAGGATAGTTGCATTTCCCCTCCAGTTTTCATATTTGGCGTAGTCACATAGATTTAGCTAAAATTATAAATTTTGTAACCTAATTTTTAAAATGATATCAGGCTTGTCCTTACATGTAACTTCAGAAATCTTTACTAAGGTATCCCTCAAAACCTTATATAATTACCTATACAATATACGTATATAATTACCTATACAATGAAAACAATGAAATAACTTGCAATTTGAGGAGACTTAACCTTATAATTATTAAAACTGTGGTGGTAATTAAGTGGAGAAAAAGATGTCCACTAAATAAATATCATGCACGCACGCACACACACACACATGCACACACGCACACACACACACACAACACACACACACACACATACACACACACACACCCTTATAGATTGTTTTTTAAATGATATCGTAGGATAGGTGTGAGAGGCTGGATTTTGCCAGTTTTAGTGTAAAATGGCTAGAATATTTGAGTCAGATACGGCCAGTTTAAATGTTAAAGCATTAAGGCTCCATTTATTAATTATATTAGCAGTAAGTTAATCTTTTCCAATACACACATCACATTATTTGCATGTATATATATATATATGTGTGTGTGTGTGTGTGTGTGTGGAGGTGCAATGGCCCAGTGGTTAGGGCAGCAGACTCACGGTTTTGATTCCCAGACTGGGCATTGTGTGTATTTATTGAGCAAAAACACCTAAAAGCTCGATGAGGCTCTGGCAGGGGGTGGTGGTGACCCCTGTTGCATTCTTTTGTCCCAACTTTCTCTCACTCTTTCTTCCTGGTGTCCCGTTCAGCTGGGGGGAACACATACGCCATAGAAACCGGGAAACCAGGCCCATGAGCCTGGCTAGGCTCAAAAAGGGCGCATAGATAAATAATATATATATATGAAATTGGGATGACAAAGAGATAATTAATGTTATGAAATTCATTAGCTTACAGCTGTTTCTGCTATAGGATGAAATGCACTTAGTTGAGTAATTGAGTATCACCCTTTAGCTTCATCAGAGCTTTTAACATGAAGTATCCATTTGTTATCCCAGTTTCATATTACTGTTCTGCAGTCGACTGATGCTTCACTCTGAAGCCTATGTACATTGAGTTCTAACACTAGGTTGTTAGTATCACAATGCCCAAGCAGAATATTAAAATATATACACACACATGTTACACTCTGTAGTAATCTCAATTCTCTGGTGCTTGGAATTTTTAGTTATCTTTGATTGCTACCAATTTACTATTTTCCACCTCTGTAAACATGTGATTTGATGTCTATACAAAAGAGAATGAAAAAAAGCAAAAAAACCCCCCCAAAACAATGAAAACTGTAGAGTCGTTAAATGAAAATTATAGACACGTTATTGTTGTGATTTGAAGAGTAACTAATAAGTCAATAGGTTTATGTTATGGAAATTAGTTTCAGACTTGAAGATGTAGTTAAGTTGCTAACTTTCACAAAAAATACTTTCATATTACAGCGTGGAAGGTGTTTATAAGCCATTTAAAAACATACTAAAACCATTAAATACAGCACAGAATTTTGTCAGTGAACAGGTCATGGTTTCAAAGTGATGAAAATATTTTGACAAATTAAATTTAAATGTTGAAATGAATCTAAAGGTTTTTGTGTGATTTTAAACGTTGCATTTGATTTTGTTTTAGCACATGATCTGAGATCAAGTCACTTGTTATGCAAGTACATCTTCATAACTTTCATACTGTTTATCTTCTACTTGTTTCAGCTATTAGACTGTGGCCATGCTGGAACACCACCTTGAAGAATTTTTAGTCAAATGAATTGACCCGAGTCCTTTTTTTTCCTTTTTTTTTTTTAGTTTGGTACTTATTTTATCGGTCTCCATTGCTGAGCCTCTAAACTATGTGACATAAACATACCAACACTGGTTGTCAAGTGGTGGTGGGACACACACACAGAGGCATTATATATATATCTCATTTTTTCTCTCCTTTTTTTCTCTCTTTGTTTCTCTCCTTGTTTTTTCTGTGTCCCTTTCTGTAGAAGAGCATAGGCTTGAAACGTAAAAGACTCTTTCTATTCCTGAGCGTTATACTAATACATCTGTTTGTTTTGTACACCACCTGTCTTCATCTTTTGTTTTTTTTGTAAACTCTCCCTATATATATATATATATATATATATATATATACCAAAGTAAGCACATAAATGTGAAACAAGGGGGGGGGGGAATAGTAGTCAAATACCGGAAGTAGAGTAATATGCTTTAGTATTAAAGCTGCAAAGTTACCACAATAAACTGCTACTCAGAGTTTCACCTTCCCATTTATTGGACAGTTTAGATCTAAACTGTCCAATGAAGAGGAATATGAAACTCTGAGTAACAATTTAATGTGATGTTTTTCTGATGATTTTGTAGCTTTAATAATAATCTTTTTTACTCTAGGCAAAGGGTCCGAACTTTTTGAGGGAGCGGGGCAGTTGATTAGATCGACCCCAGTACACAAATGGTAGATGAAAGGCAAAGTCGACCTCGGCAGAATTTGAACTCAGAATGCAAAGACAGAGGAAATACTGCTTAGCATTTTGCTTGGCATACTCTCTTTACTCTTTACCCTTTTACTTGTTTCAGTCATTTGACTGCGTCCATGCTGGAGCACCACCTTTAGTCGAGCAAATCGACCCCAGGACTTATTCTTTGTAAGCTTAGTACTTATTCTATCGGTTTCTTTTGCTGAACCACTAAGTTACGGAGACAAACACACACATGACGGACTTCTTTCAGTTTCCGTCTATCAAATCCACTCACAAGCCTTTGGTCGGTCCAACGCTATAGTAGAAGACACTTACCCAAGATATCATGCAGTGGGACTGAACTCGGAACCATGTGTTTGGTAAGCAAGCTACTTACCACACAGCCACTCCTGCGCCTAACGTTTATGCCAGCTTGCCACTTGCAATTTTAATAATGATAATAAAGAACATATATATATAGTAGTTGTTTTGTTTTCTCTTCTTCCCATTCTTTCCACTTGGTCAGTCAAGCAATTCTCCTACACAAATTATACACATTGGGTGACAGTTCTCTAGTGTTCTTTGGTTGGCCTGTATCTATAGTAGAAGACACTTGCCCAAGGTGCCATGCAGTGGGACTCAACCCAGAACCATGTGGTTAGTAAGCAAGCTTCTCACCACACAGCCATACCTTCTCATATGTCATGATTTTTATATGTTCTTTGTTTTTGATTTTACTGGGAAAGTCTACTTCTGATGATTTTCAGAATATTCAGGTAGTTTAATAGTCACATTTGATTAATTTCACCCATTCTCCTAGTTTCATCTTGTCATTCTCAATAAAAATGAAATATAAAAATATACATACTAAATAATACGTATATATATATATATATATATATATATATTATATATATATATATATACATGTATATATATATATATATATGCATATATATATATATGTGTGTGTATATATATATATATGTGTGTATATATATATATATATATATATATGTATATATATATATATCAAATGCTTTTGTTTTCCTAAGCACTATTTATTCTAAAACTATTAAATATTTCTGTAGCATCATCATCATCATCATTTAACACCCGCTTTCCATGTTGGCATGGGTTAGATGGTTTGACTGGATCTGGTAATCCGGAGGGCTGCACCAGGCTCTAGTCTGATTTTGTATGGCTTCTATGGCTGGATACTCTCCCTAACGCCAACCACCCCAAGAGTGTAATGGGTACTTTTTTTATGTGCCACCAGCATGGGTGCCTTTTACATGACACTGGCAATGGCCACAACTATGATTTACAGGTGCCACACATCTATGATTTCACTTATGGAACTATATTGTTGACTGTACCTTTCTTTAACATTAGTAAAGTGTGATTTAAAGGGGATTTGGTAGCTATTTTAAGCAGGTTGCTATATCTTCTTTGATATATATGCTATTATGCAGCATTGGCATGGGTGCATTTATGTGGCACTGAAACAGTGGCTTCTCACAACTAAAACTAAACCCGAAACACTTTGTACAAACCTTTTTCATCAGAACTGTAACCTTCTCAGATGTCTTTCTGTTTACATTTTTACTTTACATCATCCTGCAATCACATCAACTCCTGTTTGGTTGTGGGAATGATGGTGAGGAGGAGAAACTAAAAAGATATTGTTACCACCTCCTCCTCCTCTTCCTCCCCTTCCTCCTCATTCTCATCTTCTTCCTCCTACTCTTCCACTTCCTCCTCTTGCTCTTCCTCCCCTCCTCTTGCTCTTCATCCCCTCCTACTCTTCCTCCTTCCCCCTCCTCCTACTCTTCCTCCTTCCTCCCCCTCCCCTCCCCTTCCCCCCTCTTCCCCCTCAAACTAAGAAATTAAAGAAAATATATTAAGAAGTTTATGAAAAAGTGGAATAAACTGTGAATGGGTAAATTACTTCCAATATGCAAAAAAAAAAAGAAGCCAAATTGTTATTTCTTGATTTTCGCAAGTGTGTCATACATACTCTGATCAATACAAGCATACATCCATGATATATATATTCCTAGTACAAAGCAACAAGGTATGTAATCCATATTACTTGTTTTCTTTGAAAATAAGGATGAGAATAAAAGTACCTGTTACATGGGAATGTTGCCATTACACTCCTTACCACCATCACGGTTCTTGTACTCTGTGAGATTAATTTACAATATTGCATCATTTCCTGGTGACTTCAATCAGTTAGGTTTCTCTCAGTAGAGGCTAGATTGCATTGAAGCATACGTAAGAGGTGTGAAGCTGAATATTGCGAATAACAAATATTGAATATCGAACATGTGAAAGCAGGGAGCAGGAAAATAAAATCAAGCACTTGGATGTGTAATTTTAAATTTGCTGGAAATCAGAGTGTGAGTGAGCTGTGTGAAAGGAGTTGGGCATTGAAGACATCAGGCTATGTGTGAAAGGAATGCGATGGTACGAGATTGGTTACATAATGTGAATGGACATTTATCTGCAAGGTGAAAATTGGTGCCAGCTGCAAGCAGAAGATACCTGTTACAGAGCAAAACCGAAAAAGACTCTAAGAAGCAATACAATATGCCCTGGATAGAATTTGGTATAAGACAGCGAATAGTAAACATTTTATTCTTTCTTTCCATTATGAAATACATTAACCAATTTAAAATTTTTTATAGTATACTTTGTCCCATTAAAAAGAATAAAAAATTGCATTATTTATTTTATTTTTTTTCCCCATTATTTTTCCCTTTGTAACTGTCAAAACAGATTCTTTTATATCATTTCAATCTAGCTCTTTAAGTAGAGAACTTGTAGTCATTTTAGCACTGACTGGATGGAATGTCTCGCAGTGCTTATTGTGATTCTCTTCGTTCTAAGTTCAAATCTAATGGAGGTCAGTTTTGCCTATCATCAAAGCAGTGGATTGACAGACTTCTTTGAGAATCAGACAGGATGTGGTGCAGCATCAGTGCAGCATCTGTTCCAGCTCTCTCTTTTACTCTTTTACTTGTTTCAGTCATTTGACTGTGGCCATGCTGGAGCACCGCCTTTAATCGAGCAACTCGACCCCGGGACTTATTCTTTGTAAGCCCAGTACTTATTCTATCGGTCTCTTTTGCCAAACCGCTAAGTGACTGGGACATAAACACACCAGCATCGGTTGTCAAGCAATGCTAGGGGGACAAACACAGACACACAAACATACACGCATACATACATATATATACATATATATGACGGGCTTCTTTCAGTTTCCGTCTACCAAATCCACTCATAAGGCTTTGGTCGGCCCGAGGCTATAGTAGAAGACACTTGCCCAAGGTGCCACGCAGTGGGACTGAACCCGGAACCATGTGGTTGGTAAACAAGCTACTTACCACACGTGCATTCTGAACTGAAAACACTACCTGTCACCAGCATTGGTTTAAGCAAAATAAACACATACTTATGACATCAAGTGAAGTGGGTACCACAGAAATGGTAAATGGTCTACGGCACAAAATAAATCATGTTAAACTTGGAGAAAATTTTTCAAATTTAATAAAGTGGATATATACAAAAATAAACATTATTTTCTATCTTATTGTTAGTTTTGCTCCATTTTGAAAAATGAAAGTTACATTTTATGGTTCATTACTAATTATGGCTTAGTGGTTAGAGTGTCAAGCTCGCAGTCATGAGGTAGTGAGTTCCATTCCCAGATTATGCTGTGTGTTGTGTTCTTGAGAAAGGAACTCTATTTTCACGTTGCTCCAGTTCACTCGGCTGTAGAAATGAGTTGTGAAAATTCATTGGTGCCAAGCTGTATCAGCCATTGCTTTTCCCTTGGTTAACATCAGTGGTGTGGAGAGGGGAGACTGGTATGCATGGGCAACAGCTGGTCCCCCACAAACTAACTTGCCCAGACTTGTGCCTCAGAGGATAACTTTCCAGGTGCAATCCCATGGTCATCCATGACTGAAAGGGGTCTTTACCTTATTTTGAATTAAATATATATCATCATCATCGTTTAATGTCTGTTTTCCGCGCTAGCATGGGTTGGACGGTTCGACCGGGGTCTGGGAAGCCAGGGGCTGCACCAGGCTCCAGTCTGATCTGGCAGTGTTTCTACAGCTGGATGCCCTTCCTAACGCCAACCACTCCGCGAGTGTAGTGGGTGCTTTTTACGTGCCACCTGCACAGGTGCCAGGGGAGTCCGACATTGGTCACGATCGGTTGGTGCTTTTAACGTGCCACAAGCACGGAAGCCAGCTGGCATGGGGGCACCAAAATATTTTAAGTGCCTAGGGCCTCTATGCGTCTTAACCCAGCCGTGCCAGTGACAAAAATAACAGTGACACTTCTTTAAGAGTTGTGAGTAACAGATTATATCAGCAACTTGTAAAACTAATAGAAATACAATTTCCTTGGTTTCATCTGAAGTTTGATTGCCACCATATTATCAGTTCTTCATAAATTTCTCTAATAGCAATAATCGATACACTGGCAAGAGTACAATGGTATATTTAAGTCAGTAAAAGTTTCTGGTCCCTGTTCATAGTATCACATAACCATTTGATCAATATTGTATATCTATATATATATATATATATAATATATATATATATATATATATATATATAGAGAGAGAGAGAGAGAGAGGCAACAATAAAAAAAATCATGCTGTGAAGTTTAATAAGTCATGTGGGATTGATTAGCCTCTTGGCAACTCTGTGAAAGGAAGATTAATGATGTATTTAGTCTTGAGAAAGCAAATTTTTGCTTTAAAACTAAGTTAAAGAAGAACGAATCTCTCACATCAAGACTAACTTTTTCATATTTATATGAAAAAAAAAAAAAAGTGAGCCAAGGGAAGGAATTCAATCGGATCAATGCCATGAATGTAAATAATTCAGATAGATGCTGATGTTTTGAATGACATTTGCAGGAATTACTCAACGAACTGAAATTTGCTTTCTGTTTGGAGAAAGAAAAGAAAAACCTAGCAGCAATTTTTGGTGACTAACAAACAAATTGGGAGATATTAATTACAAGAAATCACAAGTTAATTTCACTGAAAATTATAAATTTCCATGCTTAGAGAGAGGCATGGCTGCATGGTAAGATGTTTACTTCCCAACCATATGATTCCATGTTCAATCCCACTGCATCACACCTTAGGCAAGTGTCTTCTGCTACAGCTTCAGGCTGATCAAAAGCCTTGAATAGATTTTGTAGATGAAAGCTGAAAGAAGCCCATTGTGTGTGTGCGTGTGTATGGCATATTAGGTGAGTGTTTTCTACAAAAGCTCTGAACTTTCCAAAAGATTGTGAATGGATTTGATAGATAGAAACTAAAAGAACCCTGTTGTGTGTGTGCACGTGCATGTGCACGCATATCTGTGTGTGTGCATGCACACACACACACACACACACACATATGTGTGTGTGTGTGTGTGTGTTGTGTTGTGTTGGTGTGTTCTTTTGTCTTAACATCATCTAATGGTTGTAAATGAACGTCGCTCACACAAACAGCATTGTCCAGTTTCTAGTTTTCCCTGAAAAACATGTCTAGCTATGAGGAAGAACCAAATATATTAAACAACTCAAAAATGCTTAGTTTATCCTTCAGGTTCTTGTTAACCCCTTTCTTTACCACATTTCTGTTGCATCCTGCCTTTGTTTCAAGTAATTTTGAAAATAATGAGGAATTTAGTAAAATAATTGTCTTATTAACATTGATGCTTGAAACATAAATTACCATGAAATTTCGATCTTCTATCTAAACCAGTGCTTTTCAAACTTTTTGCTGGAGTGGAACACCAAGGAAACATTCCACTGGCTCTGGGAACTGCTGTGCAATAATTTAATAGTCTTATGCACACATATCTGCACAGAAAAATTAAGAATTACTTCCGATTTTAGCAGTTTTGTAACTTCTTACGTAATCCCTGGACTGTACTGGCGGAACCCTAAGGTTCCACGGAACCTTGGTTGAAAACCACTGATCTAAACCCTAGCATTTAAAATGGCCATATCCAGCTCAAGTATTCTACCTGTTTTATGTTCAAACCATCCAGATCCAGCCTCTCACACCTAACCTACAATTTTATTCTAAAAATAAGCAATTACATCGTTGAAATCCCAAAGCTACAAGATAATATGGGGTTAATTCAAAACAATGCGAATAACTAAGCATTACATTTGACTGGAAAATCTGAATACTGAAGGGTTGAAACATGGAGTCTGTATAATCAAAAGGGTTAATATTGATTTTTAATATGCCAGTGGCACGTTAAAAGCACCAACCGATCGTGGCCGCTGCCAGACTCCCCTGGCACCTGTGTCAGTGGCACGTAAAAAGCACTCACTACACTCGCGGAGTGGTTGGCGTTAGGAAGAGCATCCAGCTGTAGAAACACTGCCAGATCAGACTGGAGCCTGGTGCAGCCTCCATGGCTTACCAGACCCCGGTCGAACCGTCCAACCCGTGCTAGCGCAGAAAACGGACGTTAAACGATGATGATGATGATGATGATGTACAGGGCTACAAATTTGAGACAAGCAATAGTTAATTAAGCTGATGTCAATACTTAACTGGTACATCATGTTATTGGCACTGGAAGGATGATAGTCAGGCTTAACCTGAATGAAATTTGAATACAGAATATAAACAGTCATAACTAAATACCATCTGACATTTTGTCTGATGCTCTGATAATTCTGTCTTTCAATTAATATTAAGAATGGACCATTTTCAAAATTTCCTTCAGGTACCTGACAAGATTTTAAGGTTAAAAGTACTGTTGCTTCATAGAAACCGTAATGGTAAAAGGAATAATGTTGGTGGGGGACAATGGTGAAAGCATTGCCGGTTGTTGTGGCTGTGGTTTGATGAGTTGTCTGGGCAGAAATTTGGCAGCTTTATATTAGCATTGGCATTTTGTAATACTGTGAAACCAAATAGCATAGACATAAATAGTACCTCCCCCACCACCACCACCACCACATATACGTCACACAGTTATTTTAGTTGCAGTTGAAATCAGGATAGTCAGTTGGCTGGTGACTGGAGTTAGAGAAAATCCATGATGTAAACAAATTACACACACACACACACATATACACACATACACATATATATAAATACATATACATACAAGCACACACACACATATACATAAACATAAACAGACATATACTTACATGAACACACACAGACACACAAGCATGAATATATTTATGTGGTTGGTGTTGGTTTGAAGTCTGGTGGTTATAAATGGTGGCAATGTTACAAATTTATTTGCTTTATTTATCTGCTGAGTTGCATTTGGCCAACATATATTGCTGGTGTTGATATTTTCCAAATAGTCTAAGTTTATCATTATCTTTAGCTACAAGGTCACAATTATTAACTTGATGGGTTTTTTTTTCCTTTTTGTTTTATCAGTCTGAGATGCTTTAAGGGTTAGGGGAAAAAACAAAACAACAACCAGTATTTGTTTAATAATGTTTGCTTGTGACCTGGTTCAGTGGCCAAAATAAGTCGAATTTCAGAGCTGTTTCAGGAGCACTTTCACAAAGTTTTGACTACGAAGAAAGCATGCAAATGTATTCATAAACAGCTCATGCAATTAATGTGCAAGTGGCTGAGTACTCCACAGACAAACATACCCTTAATGTAGTTCCCAGCAATGTTGAGCATGACACAGAATGTGACAAGGCTGGTCCTTTGAATTACAAGTGCAACACATTTTTGCCAGTTGAGTGGACTGCAGAAATGTGAAATGAAGCGTCTCGCTCAAGCTCACGGCACACTGCTGCAGCAATCGAAATCACAAACTTATGACCATGAGCCAAATGCCCAAATCACTAAGTCATGTGCCTCCATAAATGTATGAATAAAGTGTTTATTGCAATATACAAGCTAAAGAAATTTGTTTAAACATAGCATTAAAGGTTGAAATGACTTCATTAACAATACTGGGAGAGTGAGTAGCTGAGAGAGAAAGAGTGTATAAGAGAGTGTGTGTGTGAGTGTGCATGTGTGTACCTACTCTGCAGCTTGCAATGATTTCTACACATTATGTTTTGCTATAAAAACAGACACTGAACAGGGAATGGATGGGTGAGAGAAAGTCAGAATGGAGCCATTGATCTCCTGTAAATGTAACAAATTTTCTCCTAATAAATTATAGAATACGAGCAAAAGAACAGATGTTGGAAACATAATTATTTTAACTAAAACAATTTTTCACGTCTTTAGACTTGCAAATGTTTCCATAACACTTTCTATATATATCCTTTTTTAACAAAATCATTTTCTATGGAAAATTTGCCAAAGAATTTAATCTGTCTCATGTCAGGGACAGCCATTGATATATCTTCCTAAGCTTTAGTTTACTAAAGCTTCTCTTTCCCATGCCTACGTTTATAGGTATCATCAACATTATTCTTAATGCAGCTCACATATTTAGCATGACATCCTGTGACTTATTACTATTGATGAATCTAATGGCTTTTATCGGAAGCTTTATATCTCCAGGAAATAATTCTCCTGCAATATTGAGTTCAGTCATGATATAGCATCCATTAATATCACCAGCACAACATTTTTTTTTATGGCTCAAAATATATGCAGCTCTGTTCCTATATGTAAAATCCTATCCACTGGTGTGCAGGCTTGAGTAGATGATAGATGATACCATACTGAGGAGGTCAAATAGACTGAAACATGTCCATATTTAGCCCTTGCCTGAAAACAAATATCAGATTGCTCTTTCCCTAAATACTTAAATTGACTTCAGAAATTTGTTCTTAATTTTTGAAAATTGGCACGTAAAAAGCACCACCTGAACGTGGCCGATGCCAGCATCCTTGACTGGCTTCAATGCCGGTGGCACGTAAAAAGCACCAATCCGATCATGGCTGTTGCCAGCCTTGCCTGGCACGTAAAAAGCACCCACTACACTAATGGAGTAGTTGGTGTTAGGAAGGGCATCCAGCTGTAGAAACACTGCCAGATCAGATTGGAGCCTGGCGCAGCCTTCTGGCTTCCCAGATCCCCGGTCGAACCGTCCAACCCATGCTAGCATGGAGAATGGACGTTAAGCGATGATGATGATGATGATGATGATCGCTCTTTGTCTTTGAGACTTTCTAACAACTGTAACTAGTTTTATTTTCCCCTCGTTTCCAACTCAGAGAATAAAATTGCAGTTAATTGTTTGTGACATTCATTACCGTTTAGTTCAGCAATACTAATGTCAAATTTTGGCACAAGGCAACCAAGTTAACCAGTATTCATTTTATTGGCTCAGAAAGGATGAAAGGCAAAGCTGACCTCAGCAGAATTAGAACTCATAGCATGAAGACAGAAGAAATGCCACTCAGCATTTTGCTTGGTGTGCTAATGATTCCGTCAGCTTGCTGCCTTTTTTAGCTTACTTACCAACCACATGGTTCCGGGTTCAGTCCCACTGCGTGGCACGTTGGGCAAGTGTCTTCTACTATAGCCTTGGGCCGACCAAGCCTTGTGAGTGGATTTGGTTGACAGAAACTGAAAGAAGCCCATTGTATATATATGTGTGTGTGTGTGTGTGTGTGTGTGTGTGTGTGTGTGCATTTGCCCCCCCCCCACATCACTTGACAACCGATGCTGGTATGTTTATGTCCCCGTAACTTAGCGGTTCAGCAAAGGAGATCGATAGAATAAGTACTAGGCTAACAAAGAATAAGTCCTAGGGTTGATTTGTTTGACTAAAGGCAGTGCTCCAGCATGGTCGCAGTCAAATGACTGAAACAAGTAAAAGAATAAAAGAAAAGAAAGAAAATTAACTTGACTCCACTTAGAGAATTTCCATATTTTGTCTTATTTTAATTTTATTTTCACATTTTCTCCTTTATACTTCAAAGAAGGTACTCTTAGCCCATGGCACCCTGGAGAACTGCCCGAGTGGTGTATACCTTCAACTAGCCCTGACCTGATTCTTCCCCTTTTCTCTGTTACGATCTTTTCAGCTTCATAGGAGCTATGTTGATCCCACATGCAAACAAAGAACAGACCATATTAATAAGAAGGCTATTTGATTGTTTGGCAGTGAGCTGGCAGAAATGTTAGCATGCTGGGCGAAATGCGTTGCCGTATTTCGTCTGTCTGAACGTTCTGAGTTCAAATTCCGCCAAGGTCGACTTTGCCTTTCATCCTTTCGGGGTCGATTAAATAAGTACCAGTTATGCACTGGGGTCGATGTAATCGACTTAATCCCTTGTTTGTCCCCTCTGTGTTTAGCCCCTTGTAGGTAGAAAAAGAAATATATTTGATTGTTTGGCTTCACTGTTTAGCATTTAAGCCAAACATATCCGACCAAATATTCTATCAGTTTTGTGTTCAAACTGACTAGATCCAGTTTCTCACACCTACCCTACAATGTCAGACTACAAATAAGTAATCACATCATTGAAATCTGAAGGCTACAAGATAATGTGAGATAAATTAAAAGCAAGGTTTTTGCATTTGATTGAGTGACCTGAACGCTAAACCTGAATGCTCACTTATGTTCATCTAATTCATAAAAAACAAACTTTTTTTCATACAGTGTTTTCTTCTGTGACAACAAGAAAGTTTGCTCCACAAGCTGTATACACCTCTCCACCCATGCCTACCTGGCACACATCTCTTCTCTTGCTGCCCCTACTATGTCTGCCCCACTCAGACTAAGTATTCCCACTCCCCTCTTAAGAACTGAAGCTTTCTGTAATCCCCACCCTGTCTCTACATGTTTCCTTCAAGCATGTCCCTATTGAAGTTCAAACTGAACATCAACTGTATTGATCTCACGTGTCTGGGTGAGTTTAACAAAGGTCAGGGGAAACTGCTGTGATTGATTGAAAAAACGTTATTGATTCAAGCATTTAATTAGAGACGAATTATCGAACGGAATTAGAAAACTATTGAAATAATAGCTGATTGTAAAACTGAAGAACGTTTGACATCGTTAACAAAATGTGGATTCTTTGATAACAACATAAACACACACCAATGATGAAAAGGTGTCAGAGTTATTGAGTGAAAAGTCTATTAGAGGTACACGGAACTTAGAAGTATGTTAATTCATCTTTTTACATAGATTTTAGTCTTTGTAACTTTTCAACTTCAAAAGCTTTGCTGACCATCTTCTTACTGAATACATCATGTAAGATGTTATATTTTGGAGACTTCTACACCTTAATAAAGGATGAAGGTCACTCAACTTCATGATAATGGTAGAGAGACAGAACACAAAATTGAAGATTTACAAAAGATAATGGGGATATTCTTGGTATACCATTGTGAAATGTCAGAGTAGGAATCTCCATTCTCCAAGAGAAAGTATTACTCAAAAATGGTATTGCAGTGAGCAATAGGGTGGTGAGCTGGCAGAAACGTTAGCGCGCCGGGCGAAATGCTTAGTGGTATTTCGTCTGCCGTTATGTTCTGAGTTCAAATTCCACCAAGGTCGACTTTGCCTTTCATCCTTTCAGGGTCGATAAATTAAGTACCAGTTACGCACTGGTGTCGATATAATCGACTTAATCCATTTGTCTGTCCTTGTTTGTCCCTTCTGCATTTAGCCCCTTGTGGGTAGTAAAGAAATAGGTATTTCGTCTGCCATTATGCTCTGAGTTCAAATTCTGCCGAGGTCAACTTTGCCTTTCATCCTTTCAGGGGGTCGATAAATTAAGTACCAGTTATGCACTGGGGTCGATGTAATTGACTTAATCCCTTTGTCTGTCCTTGTTTGTCCCCTCTATGTTTAGCCCCTTGTGGGCAATAAAAATAATAAAAAAATAAGAATGGTATTGCAGAGGGTTTGTATTTATATGAAGTATAACTTCTTGTGAGTGTTATGAAAAAGTTTGTTGGTAAGTGGGGGAGAAAAAAGACTGGCTGTTGGTACTGGCAATTCGAGCAGTTACCCCGTGTGTCATATGCTTTGGGGGTGTTCTGTCAGTTGTTTTAGATCTTTGAAATAAAAAAGAAAATAAAAGGAAACAAATACTTTATTCTTATATTTTGATAAATTGTGATAAATACTTTATTCCAACATTTCCAGGGTTTTACACCTTATGAACATTTAAAAAACATTTATCAAAATATTGATACCCAGCTTGTTAAGGGTACAAAAAATTCAGTCTTTCTGAGTGCTAGCAACCCTAGGGGCCAGCCCTGGTTGGGAAGACAGTATTATAAATTCTGTTTTTTTTTTTTCTTTTTTTACTGATTACAAGCATTAGATTGCAGCCATGCTGGAGCATTGCCTTAGGGAATTTTAATTGCATGAATTGACTCCATTACCTTTTTCTTTTTTTAAGCCTGGTGCTCATTCTATCAGTCTGTTTTGCTGAACTGCAAAGTTACAAGGATGTAAACACACCAATACAAGTCATCAAGCAGTGGTGGGAGAAAAACACACACACACACACACACACACACACACACACATACACACACATACACATGGTGAGCTTCTTTTAGTTTTCGTCAACCAAGTCTATCCACAAAGCTTTGGTTAGCCCGAGACTATAGTACAAGACATTTGCCAAGGTGTCATGCAGTGGGACTGAACCCGGAACCATGCGTTTAATTTCTCTGAATATCTTGTTAATTAGGGTGTGTTGTCTCTTCTGACACATTCAGAATTCTTTTAGCAGCTTTGGGGAAAAAATCTGGATCCAGAAAAGGCATCAAAGCTCTTATTTCTACTTGCATCTATGTTGGAAAGCAAATCTTCAAGTGATAATGGAGGTAAACAGAGTTAAGTAGATTCATATCTTTGAAAAGAGAAACACTGTTGTTTGGATGAGAGGATATGTTTGGCATTTTATTCAGTTTAATATTGTGTTATTGTGTTTTGTGTTGCATAGCTATTAATATGCTTTAGATATATACATAAAGCAATATAAACTACTCCCTAAGCCCTGCAAGATTTTATGTGCTAAGCTTTGGTTTCATATATAATGTTGTCGAGATATAAGAACCTTTTTCATTTAAAGGATGCTGGTTTATCATAAATAACATTCTTGGGTGATCTGCTACTTAAATCAGAATTAAGTGATATAGAATACAGTGTTTTACTCAAATAACAAAATAAACAAGAGGAAACAATATTTGGTCTTCACAGCTTATCCAATACTTTATCCATTTGAGGATTTTGTGTCTCCATACACTTGTGCACTTTTTCTTATGGGTGTTTGTATGGCATGTGTTTCATTAAGTTTTAGGATCTTGATGCAGTGTGCTCTACAGATATTTATTGATAGGTGCCTTGCAACCATATAATTTCAGGTTCAGTCCTCCTGTGCTTCACCTTGTGCAAGCGTCTTCTACTGTAACTCTGTGTTGGCAAAATCCTCAAGAGTGAAATTGTGTGTCATCATCGTTGTTGTCTTCATGCTTACTTTTTCATGCTTGCATGAGTAAGATGGAATTCCTTGAAGTGTCCTTCCTCTAACCGACCCATACCTGTTTCAAAGTAAGGTACTGTTTCCCCATGGCTGGAAACAAGAAACACCTTGTGTATGACAGAGGTATTCACAAACAATAATCATGCAGAGTCAAGACATGAAACACACACACACACACACACACACATGCATGCTCACACACACATTCATATGCTTGCATGCATGTGCACATACACACACATACACAAACACACACACATGCACATATATGCATGCACTCACACATTCTCAAACACATACACACAGGCATGCATACACACACATGCATGGATACACACAGATGCATGCATAAACATGCATGCATACACAAACATGCATGCTCACACACATTCATATGCACACATGCATGTGCACAGGTATATGCACACAAACAAACATACACATATGCCCATATGCATGCATTCACATACATGCATGCACACATTTACACTCTCACAAACACATCCACACACATGAACAGATGTGCACACACATACACACACACATGGACGGATGTGATGTGCACACACACACACACACACACACACCCACACAAAGTATGCATATGTATGTGACAATTTCCTTTCAGTTTCCCTCTACCAAATCTACCTTTGGTCAGCCCAGGACTATACTAGAAAATGCTTGCCCCAGTGCCACACAATAACACTGAACCCCAAACCTCGTTGGGAATAAAATTTTTGAATGATAGAGTACAGCTGCACTTAACTGCATGTGCACACATGTGTGTGTACATGTGCACATGAGTATGTATTTGTGTCACCTTGTTTTGACATCATGTGGTTGTTGCCAACAACCATTCACTGTCATATAAACTGCTGTGTATTTGCAA